>NC_047590.1:13142500-13442500 GCF_011004845.1 Esox lucius
TAGCAGGCACGTAGACTACATCCAGCCTCATCTATCACATCACGCATGCAGTGTGGTCACGCCAAGATGTGTGTTTTTCTTTCTCAGTGGGCTGCTGGATTGCCCTCTTCAGTAACTCTGGCTGAGGACTGTCTAATAGGCTAATTAAGATGAGTAGTTATTGCCCTGTGTGCGATGGTGCTGTTGGACTGCTAGGGCTGGGCCAACCGAGTTATAGACGGATTATGGTTTGCCTTTGTCTATTATAGTTTTAATGCTAAAAACCTTGTTGAAAACAAAATGGACAAAATCTAATATAGTAAATTAACATTATTGTCGCATCTTACAATGGGTGAATAAAAAATACATTTTTAAAATATTATTTTATACATTGGGTGAATAAATAAATAATTATGGTAAATGTTTAGACTGGTTTGAGTTTGTTGATTCCAGATCTGTGCCACCGGCAGCCACCTGAGTCACAGACCCTGGCATCAGGCTGGCTCACTGACCTTGACCTTACCTTGCAGGCTCAAGGGACTGAGGCCAGTGAGTGAGTGTGTGTGTGCTTGTCTGTGTCCCCGATACGGGCCGCTGACATTAAATGACTTTTCTTGCAAGCAGCAGGTGTGTTTGAAGGAATCCTATTATTAAAGTCCCTAGACTTCTCTCTCAGCCTCTTAATTCTCTCTGGCTTCATTTAGACAGGCAGTATAATTCGGATATTTTTTACACTATTAGGTCTTTTGATCATTTACATTAAACCTTTTAACAAAATATTTTTCAGAGCTGATCAGACCAATTCATTAAATCCAAGTCATTATTCCAAAAGGCAAATTGCAAGGGGAGTTGCTCATTGACTAAAGAATGTATGACAGTACAAAATATATATTCCCTCCTATATATTTATTTATATGTTCAGAGACTATAAACTCCCTAATGCAGCCCAATGTCACATTAAGAGACATAATACCTACATCATACAGTAGGTATTATACATAATACCTACTGTATAATGTTTTTGTTAGTTCATTGCAGTCAATGCAAAATAAACATTTAATTGGAATTACATTTTTGGCAGTTTGCTGTACTCACTTTTGTTGCCAGCGGTTTAGACACTAATGACTGTGTGTTGTGTTATTTTGAGGGGAAAGCAAATTTACACTGTTTATACATTCACTACTTTACATAGTAGCAAAGTGTCATTTCTTCAGTGTTGTCACATGAAAAGATATAATCAAATATTTACTAAAATGTGAGGGGTGTACTCACTTTTGTGAGACACTTTATATGACCTTTTTCCATCTGTTACGATGAGTGAGAAACAAAAACAAATGTCAACCATGTCTCAGTAAAAAGATTCAGCCTCATGACACTTGTCTTTTCCCATAAATGCACTGTATTAAGAGAAACGGCAACTATGTTGCCATGATCTTCCCACCGAATGTATTGAGAAGAAAGTCAACCATCAGGCCATAATCATGTCCAGTTAATGCAGTGTATTTAGAAAACCTAATCTATGTGACATTTGTCCTTTCCCTTGTGATGATGAATGTACTGATTTGGGCCAAATGCGTAACCCCACCACATGGATGGTCATTCATTGCATACTGACACTGTAGTATTGATATTTTCGTGGTGACATGAGCATGGCGGCAGGACATCCAGAACCGGGCCTGAGTACCATGTGTTCAGGACATTCGGGGGACAGCAACATGGATTGAATGTTTATGGGAGTGGATTCTTCTGTCGGTGTATGATCTTAAGGGGGAGGGTCCCCAACTCATATACCCTAAATCCCTATACCCCAAACACCTGTTGATTCCAGTAGAGATGAGTAATATGGTGAATGTTATACCTAGCCTATGAGAGGGCAACATGGAGATGGACAGTATTACCAGATTACTCAAACCTGTCAGATCCTTTCATATCTCTAGAATTGCATAGGGGTCAATATTGGATTGTGTGTGTGTGTGTGTAAATATGAGCATGAGTGTGTGTTTTGTGTGAGTGTGTGTGCGCAGAAGGCTGTAAGGTGCAGAGCAGTGTGCTGGGCAGATGGGCAATTAGTTTAACCGCCTGATGGCCTAGAGGTAGAAGCTTTTTTTTATGTTGCTCTATCTTGGATATAATGTGCCGGAACTGTCTGATAGCAACGCTTGCAGCCCTTGGCTCAGGTGGCTGAGGCCCATGATTATCACTGTGTGGAGTAAACGTCTCCGAGGGCAACCCCGGGGCCCCCAGCTTCCTGTTGAGCTTTGAGGTGTTGAAAGCTGAGCTTTAGTCGATAAACAGCATCTCACATTGTGGATGATTCTAATGAAACGAGTTTTAACCCTTCAAGGTCAATCGGAATGCAGCTCTATTTCAAGCCACGTCCCGCTGTATTTTGATAGGCCAAATTCAAAAGATCTGAGAAATACTTTACCTAGTAGGGTCACTCCCTTAGTATTATAAAGTCACTACCACTATGGCCAACTTAGTATTTGTCCCAGGAAGGCAATGCCTGCAATAGCACATAGATTAGGATTTGGACTTAATTCAATAAATATTATTTATCAGATATTATGCAATTCACCCACATTTTAAGTGCTGTAACAATTCCAAAGAACTACTTTAACAAATAAATGCATTTCGAATATGTTGTTTACCTTGTAACGGCCTGAGCAAAACATATCAACAAAAAATGCATTTGAAAATATAAAAGATTCAAATTTTTCTGACTTATAACCAATATTATAATTTTTTGCCTTTTCAGTACTGAGTAGGAACAGTGTTTTTTTTTTTTTCCCCAAAGGAATGTAGATTCTAATCAGGATGCGTTTCAACCTGGATTCTTATAAAGTGTCACATTTTGAATATAAAATATTCACATTTTTCAGACTTATTACCAATCACCATTTTCTTGCATTTTCTGTACTGAGAAGGAATGTAGATTCTAATCAGGATGTATTTCAACCTGTATCCTTATCAGGATAAATTTTGAGTAAAAATGTAAATCATGCAGTCAAAATGTTGCATTTTATTTAAGCTTGAATGAACAAGTAATATTAACAGCATACAGCAGAGGTCTCAAACCGGTTCCACAGAGGGCCATGTGTCTGCATGTTTTTGGGTTTTCCTTTAAATTGGTTCCCAGTTCAGACCTAAACAACCACGTGGGGGTAGAAACTAACCAATTAGTGACCTAATTAGTCAGTTAAGTACAAGGTGAGAGCGAAAACCTGCAGACAAAATATGACAGTTAAGCAAGAAAAAAAATAAGAGAAAAAATAAAGCCTCTGCCACCACAAAAATGACCTGACATTCTTGGGCTGTGGGAAAACAAAGAGAGAGCAGCTTGAGTTTAAGTGTTTTCCATCCCAATGTTGAATTGTTTAATATGTGATTACGGCCTTGTCGCAACAACACCACAGGAGGTGCAAGAGTTGGAGATCAAGATGTTCTGCTTCTTATTACACCACTTGCTCCACCAGGAGGTTTTCACTGGAATACATGTGTTACAGTGAAAGCCTGACCCTCCTGAGTCAAGCGAAGATTTCTATGACATCTTCGCTTGTGTTGAGTCCTGGCTGTAGCCAGCTCTGCTCCGAGCTGCTGGGCTGCCCCTTACCAATTAAAATCCAAATGAATCGGGGTCACAACTTGTGACAGTAAGTAGTAGAATACATCAAGTCATTTCAAAATGTGGCTGTGGATCAGCAGTTTTTCCTCTTGTTATCTTAATCACTCAATTAGCCAGTCACTAAATTAGTAGTCTCACGAGGACATACCTCCAAATCCTGTCACGCCTCCATGGCCTGGTCTAAGAGGCTACTCAATTAGTCACGTCTGCAAGCAATGTTTAGGTGGCTATATAAATATAATATAAGTCATGGTGTAATGTGTACAATGTCAGGAAATTAGCTTTGAAAATACAAACACAAATATCCAACCAATATCAAAATAGGTTGGATTGAAGGAAATTAGTTGAACAATTCAGTTGTTTTCTCTGGCCCCTATTACAATTGTTCTCACTGCCCTGTATTCTCATGTCAAAGTATGTATAATGGGAGAAAACATGCTTTAAAATGTTTTCTGTGCCTCATGGCAAAATGTGTAGAGTTAAAGGAAATTAAATTTACTGTGAGGTGGAGAGCCCCCCCATCCAAATCTTGCCTGAGGCCCAAAAGTACATCAGAGGATCATCTTTGGTAGCATAATGTTTAAAATAATTAACTTCATTAATATGAATTCACATCACACCAGCTTCAATGTTTTTCTTTCCTTTGGAAGGGAGGTTTTGGGGAGGCGTTATCAGATGGCAGGAGGTGAATGGCTGCAGGGCTACATCTTTCACACCCCTTTCTAGTGAGTGTGTGTGCCTGCCTGCATGTACATGTGCACTCTCAGCAGAGGTCAATGGGATGTGAACTGAAGAGCATAGCGACAAAGCCCTCTATCTCTCGCTTCTCAATCTATTATTTTCTCAATCTTTTCCTTTGAAGGCACAGCCGTGAAGAAAAGTGCACCTCTTGAGACTGGCTTTGTCACTTGCTGTATTTTTTCAGTATAACAACCTTGCTATAGTCTGGAAGCTCCATGTCGGTCGAGGTCCTTTGCAGAACTAACGTCAGAAAGATAGACAGCACATCGAAAAACACATAACACTGATGCCACTAGATACTGCAGTATTTAGATTCTATGCTGAAATCTGCCAGCTGTGCTAATTTAGTTATAATTCATTAGAGCTTCATGCTCTTACTAAAAATAATTACCTGAAGCCCTGCATCCATGTCTCTTCCTCTCGCCTTCTGTCTCTCTCTCTTTCTCTCTCCCTCTCTCATTCTCTCTACCTTTTCTTTCTCCTTCTTTCCCTGCCTCATTAGATCATCTAGGTTAACGATGGTCTCTTAAAGGGTTACACAGACCTAATTGGACATTTACATTTCCCAGTGTGTCATTCATGCTAATTTCACTGCTAACGGTAATGTATTAGTTCCTGAGGATTAACAGCAGGCTTATGGTCCATGTGAAGTTATATATAGCTAAATGGGTCTGGGAGCTGCTCAAGCCCTTAATTGGTGCAAGCTGCATCCTGCACTCTGCGGAGCTCCACAGGACCACAAGGCCTTGTTTTGGAGAGTTCTGTTTCTGTATGGAGCTTTTCCACAGGTTTCTGGAGGACAGGATTAGAGGGTGGTGACTAGACATGCACAGTCCACTGCAGAAAGGCCCCACGCTGTTACCCTGAGACAGAGACACGAGGCTCACTCACAGCATGCAGAATATCCGCTCTTGATCACGACATACGCTTTCCGACATCGTTGACTTTCCCTAACTTCCCACTCATCCTGAAGGCAACAGCAAGTTGGGATCTTTTGATGTCTGTTATTCTTTAATATACTACACAAGGCCATATGTGTTTTTATCATTTTGTATACTGCTCGGTTGTCAAGAGTCCGCTTAGAGGCTGCGATGCAACAAGAACATGCGCACACAGTATTGCGCGCGCACACACGCGTGCGCACGCGCACACACACACACACACACACACACACACACGCGCACACAGAATCCTTTGGGCTGTGCTGTCATTCGTAGCCCCACAGGGAGAACTGTCTAAGGGCTGGACGCTGTAAATGTCAAGCCTGTCTCCTCTAGCTCTGTCCTGTGAGAGAGAGGCACAGAGAGAAAGACAGGGAGAAGAAGAATGAGAAAGGAAAGAGACGAGGAAAGAAAGGGACAAGGGAAGAGAGCGCGAATGAAAAGGAGAGGGAGTGCGGGAGGGAGCGAGGGACTGACACATCTGCCTCTGGAGATCAGGGTCTGAGAGGGTTGGCAGGATCAGGATGAATGCCTCTGAGCTTTTATGATGGGGTCTGAAATTCCTCAAACCCATTAGTTCAGTATGGCCAAAATATAGTGTGAGGCCACTATGCAGTCAATGTAATGGCCATCGGGCCTTGGTATACTTGCTCCTTAAGCATCACTAACAAAACGTTACAGATTTTTAACAATTAATTGAACAATATTTCAATGTTGGCTAATATTACAAGCAAATTTTTTATGAATATATTTCCCCTTTTTATTTGAAGGGAGGCTGGAATATGGTAGATATGGCTTGTTTATGTTGTTTTTTACTACAATTTCCTCAGGAAAGTGTATTAGCCCTCAGTGTAAACCAATGCAACCAGTGGGTGTTATGGCTGCCATTTCACTCCGATGCTTCTGAGATGCTTAAAAAGCTCCCCAAGAGCCTTTTAGGCTAATGGCAAACTACATCACGTTCCCTAAGGACATAAACCCATCAGTCTACGCTGTTGGAGATTTAGGAACATAAGCACATTGTTCCCAGCAGAAAACACACTTAACCATTACTCAACATTATACAATGGAGAGTGTTGGAAAGTGTGTGTTGGAAAGTTTTTTAAATCAAAATTTACTGTTAATTTAAAGGTTCTGCTCTCAAGATATTTAGGATAATTCAATTATTATTTATTCAATTATTTCAAATCCGCACAATCAAACCATGATTTCTAGTCAAACAGAAATGTATTGATTTGGCTTTTACCATGTTATGTAGAACTTGGATTAATTGTTTGAATAAGAACCTGTTGGAAATTTCTCGCCGGTCTGTCAGTCAGTATCAGTGTTACATTTGCCGTCTTTTTAGTACTTTTAGTTGATTTTGTTTATATGAGTCTATTATAACTCTGGTCAACAGGTCTGCTGTAGATGGACAAGGCTGTCTGATTGTGCACATGATGGAAGTAAGAGACATGCTTTATTTCACAGGGAAAAAAGCAATGACTAACATGACAGATTTTTTTGTAATTATTTTATTTTTCTATGAAATAATGGATATTTAGGGTACATCTTACCTCCCCTCATGTGTACAATCAAAAGGGGTTTTCCAACTATATTAGGGTTGTTGTCCAGAGTCTGAATATACAGATAAAAACTTAAACAAAGTAAGAATAAAAAGGTGATGATCACTGGTTTATATTGGGGAGCAGTCTTCTCATTCTCACTTTAGCCACTCACAGTACAATCCCCCTAAACAACCCGTAGCTAATGCTATTCTGGTATTTTTCGGTAAGGAGAGCGTGGAAGGCTAGGTTATTAAGATTAGGGTAAGGGTTAGGTTTATGGCTAGGGAATAGGCAACATGGATTTTTGGGTCAAGATTAGGCCTAAGGTACCCGAAGGGATAGAAAGACAAACTTGTGTAATTTGTGTGTGAATGTACAGTTTGTGTTGTAAATTACTGTAGCAAGGTGTAAAGATAATCTTCCATTACTGATCTTTACACCTTGAGTCAAAGAAGGGCCATACTCAAATGAGGCTACTGTGTATGCTTTCATCATCAACTTGGTATCATCCACTTGGTATCATCCACTTGGTATGCCATGCAGATGGAATCTAATTTGATACAGAAGCTTAGCGCTGTGAGCCACAAATGGCTGGTGTGGAATAATACTCGGCATACACAGACACACACACACAGTTAGTTTTTCTATCTTTGTTAGGACCAGAACAAAAGAATCCTTCTTTTCCTTATCCCCTAAACCTAACCACAAACCAAGCCCTAAGGTTCATTACTTATTTTTTATGCCCATGTCTTAATCTTACCCTATCCCAAACCTTAAACCCAAACCTGTGGGTTGTGCATTTTCAGGTTATACATTGTGGGGACCTTCATCTTAACATATAGTGAAGCCAGGAACAGACACACAGGCATTTTAGGTTTTGGCCTACTTAGCTGGTGGGGACCCCAGAAAATCAAGTACTTTTTTCCCCTAATTCCTAAACCTAACGCCTTAACCGGCACCTAACGATAACTCCTTAACTCCTAACATCAACCGTAACTAACATTTTTAACCCTAACCAAAATTCTCTTCCCAAATGTACCCAAAACCTAACCACTAGGCCAAAAATTATCTTGACACACTGACATTCAAAAGGGAGCTGTAGGGTGACTAAACTTTTATATTTTAAAAATATTTGTAAGAAAAAGTGAAAAATGATCCTTAATGTTTGGTAGAGACATTTTTCACTGCAATAACAGCTTCAAGTCTTTCGTTATGTACTTTCCAATTCCAGAGGGTGTATTTATTTTATTATATGTCTGTACTTGATTTGCACTGATTTTGGGCCATTCTTCGTGGTTGATGCTTGTGGACCGCATTTTTCAAGTTGTGCTACATATTCTCATTGGGATTGAGATCAGGACTGACTGGGAGTGAGTGGGCGACTCTAGGACATTAACCTTTTTGTTAATGTGCCACTGCAATGTTGCTTTGGCCTTGTGCTTGATCATTGTCCTGTTGAAAGTTAAATCTCTTCCTAAACTACAGTTTTATAGCAGACTGAAGCAGGTTTTCTTACAGTATTTCCCTTTATTTTACTCCATCCATTTGCCCTTAAATTATAACAAGATGCCCAGTCCCTGCTGATAAGAAGCATTCCCACAGCATGATGCTGCCACATCCATACCTCACTGTAGGTATAGTCAGTGTTGAAGCATGAGCAGTGTTAGTTTTGCTCTGCACATAGCACTTTCAGTATTGTCCAAAAAGCTCTATCTTGGTCTCATCTTACAACAAAATGTTTTTCTACATTGCAGATGGGTCAATCTCATGCTTTCTTTCTTGCCAACCGCTATTACAGACCAGTTTTATGCAGAGTTATTGAAATGTTTGATCGCTGCACCATTACTCCGCTTCCTGACACTGAACTCTGTAGCTCCTTTAGAGTGATTGTTGGCCTTTTTGTGGCTTCTCATAGCTACTACACAGAACAATAATATAATAATGAAACACGTGAAGTGTTTATGCCATTTTTCACAATTCCTAATCATGGGTGAAATCCATAAATTATGGAGTAATCATTTTTTGGGGTAGGCTAATTTCCTTATGTGAACTGTAAATAAGTAAAATTACTGAAAATCAACTACAAGTTTTGGGCATATTTTTATTCAGTTTATTTTCAAGTAAGGTGTTGGATTGAACTGTTTGCACTGGGTAGTTGGTTTTGTAGGTTTTTGTGCCGTCATGAATTAACAGTAAACTACAGGTTTATAACTGTGTCATGACAATCTTATAACAGGTTATACTTGCTGTTATTACACGGTTATGTCGACATTTAGCCAACACACAGACACAAACACACAAAACAGCTGTGGCTATTCCCCTTCTTGATGAAAACCTGTAGCTACGCAATCTGTTTCTGTTTGTGTTTAGGTGCTGTGACATTTCCTGTATTGTGACATATTTTGTTCCCGTTCTAGATGATATCAGGACCCATGCTGTACAACATCAGTAGATGCAATGTGATGTGACATTTTCCCTCTGTGCCTTCCACGGGGACCCCTGTAGTGTGTGTGTGTGTGTGTGAGAAAGTGTGTGTGAATGTGACTTTCCTGGCATCCTTTTGTATCTGTTGTATTTGATGATGAATGTTGTTGAGTTCTATCTAATGAACTAGTTCACCTGTCTGTCTTTCAGAGATAGATGGGGAAAAACATGAACACTGTGTGTGGTTCGTCATCTTGTCTAGACAGCCCACTGTACACACACAGATAACCATTCCAGTCACACACATCCTCTTCCAATGGAAGTGGTCTGACACGCACGGACACACACACACACACACACACACAAACACACCTAATAGACAGTCACTTGGACGGACAGGTCTTAACTTGATTATGACTGTCTGGTTCACAATAATCTGTGATTGTTGTTAAGGAATGAAATTCAATTAACTTGTCTTTCTTTTTTTGGAAAATAAAGTGTTACACATTTTGAAAAAACGCGTTTGTGAACATGAACACTCTCAGCTGTACATCTGTTCCTTGTGACAGATCTTCTGGCAGTGCACTTTCTCTCAGAAATGTTGTCTTTGTCTTTGAATAGAGCCGTGACAGTGTTAACATTGACTTTGTCAATGAGCAGTATGTTGAAAAGTATGTCCAAATGAATGCACACCCTGGCAAATGAAATAGACCAGGCATTCATTCAGCTGATGATTCCAGTATCTAGACTTGGATTGGGGAAAGATATGTTAGGATTCAGTTTTAATAAGAGTGTCAGCAAACATATCCTTTGTCTCCTTTAACCACTGAGCATAAATCTGACACAGACACTCCACGAGATCTTCACAGTGATAATGACACACTTTATTTGTTAGTTAATTTCAACTGATTGAAATGTGTGTTTCCCTGTGATTGATTATTGTTTTTTTTATTATTTTTTATAGTACCTCTATTAAATTAAACTTAAACAGACGCTGGGAGCGAAATGCATCAAACGCTGATGGCTGTAATTTCTTTTCTTCTTCTTCGTGCTTCCCTTATACCAATTATAAACTCCATAACTGTGTGAATGATTTTCGCAGCAGATCAAGTCTGTTCCCATCCTTGTGGAGAGCCCTCTGGTTATTAGTATTTTGGGACCTTTCTGCATTTAGATATCATATTCAATGGCTCCCTAAGGGCTGGTTTCCCAACAATCAAAACCCAGATTCCAGTGCTGAAAATCTTGAATAATGCATTAATCCCATCTATTCTACTTCCTTCTATCTATCCTTTCATCCTTCCTCTTTCTTCTTCCTTCTCTCTTCCTTCCATCCTTCCTCTTCCCCCTCTCCCTTTTCATTCATTTCCCTTTTTCCTTTCAGCCCTCCTCTCTTTCCCTATTTCTGAGTTGAATATTAGTTATTCCCAGAGTCATCAACAATGTCTTAAACATAGGACATGTTTCATTGAAAATAATTCCCAATGGCCAGAATGAGTCATTGTCTTTCTATATTCGGAACAAATCAAATGTATGCCCGGTCATTAAGACCATAGACTTACTGACTCTGACATACACTAACAACTGTCTTATAAAGGTTTGTGTCTTATGAATACAATTGTATTATTCTCAGTTTTTTGCTGATACCTACTTCGTGGAGTAAGTACATATACTACTGGTTGTGTGTATGCCCCATCAAGCTATTTTATGATCTGGATGACTGTCTGCTATATTACTGAAATTTAAATGTGTCAGCCTTCCTGGGACTCTTTGGTGGACTTCGGCCAGCTAATTGCCTCAAGTTATTTAACAGTTCTTGAAAGGTATCACTTAGATATCTTTTACATTGTATGTTAGAAGCTGGGAGCTCACGTGGGCCTAGCATTCTGATCAATGCCATGAAGGAGGAAATGTCAGTGTAATTATAAGTTGTTGGCTTCTGTCCACTTTTGATCCACAAACAAAATGTATTCAACCGGAAGTCAAGGGATAACTTTCTTTATTTACAAGAGTCCAAGATGTTGATCTTCTATAGTTCTTGTGTTCTCCAAATTAATCTTTGACTTTAACATCATGTTTATATTAGACCAAACCTCCAGCACATCCTCTCCACTATCTGGTTGTCTTCCAATACTTCCAATTCAACACTTACAGGGTTGTGTGGGGCCCCTCAATAATACAGTGGATATACAAAGTATCCACACCCCTGTGTAAATGCCAGGTTTGTGTGATGTAAAAGAATGAGACAAAGATAAATCATGTCAGAACCTTTTCCACTTTTAATGTGACCTATAATGTGAACAATTCAATTGAAAAACAAACTAAAATCTTCGAGGGGTAAAATAAACAATAACCTGGTTGCATAAGTGTGCACACCCTCTTATAACTGGGGATGTGGCTGTGTTCAGAATTAACCAATCCCATTCAAACTCATGTTAAATAGAAGTCATTACACACCTGCCATCATTTAAAGTGACTCTGATTAATCACAAATAAAGCTCAGCTGTTCTAGTAGGATTTTCCTGACATTTTCATAGTTGCATCTCAATGGCCCAGCCAGAGCCCAGACCTGGAATCCCATTGAACATCTGTGGGGTGATCCGAAGAGGACTGTGCACAGGAGATGTCCTCGCAATCTGACAGATTTTGAGCTCTTTTGTAAAGAAGAGTGGGCAAATATTTCCACGTCAAGATGCCATGCTAATAGACTCCTACCCAAAATGAGTGCTGTAAAAAATAAAAA
The DNA here is from genome assembly GCF_011004845.1 of Esox lucius. Lineage (NCBI taxonomy): Eukaryota > Metazoa > Chordata > Actinopteri > Esociformes > Esocidae > Esox > Esox lucius. The sequence goes on from NC_047590.1 coordinate 13,154,501, forward strand.
GGTGCTTCAACAAAGTATTAGTTTAAGGGGGTGCACACTTATGCAACTAGGTTGATTTAAAAAAATATATATTCTCAAAGATATCAGTTTGTTTTTCAATTGAATTGTTCACGTTATAGATTACATTAAAGGTGGAAAAAGTTCTGACATGATTTATCCTTGACATCACAAGAACCTGGCATTTTCACAGGGGTGTGTAGACTTTTTATACCCCCCCACACAACTTTCCTCATGCTTTCACTCCAGTCATTCCTTCGTTTTCTGCTTTCAATTATTCTGTCTAAATATACAGAGCCTGTTGTAATTATTGGGACAGTGATACTTTTTGTTTTCTTTTGGCTTTATAACCCAAAGGTTTTGATTTGAAATCAAACAATTACTACAAGGTTGAAGTGTAGATTCTCAGCCTTAATTTGTGGGTATTCCTGTACATGCTGACTTCACCATTTCCCCAATGAAAGCAATGTTTATATGTTGTCCAAAAATATAATTTTAGGGACAACTGGATTCTGTTTATTGGTTTCTGTTTAGTCATGTGTATTCCATCATATCATTTGAGCAGGTGTAAGAGAGCTGTCAATATCTTATCTTGATTTTAATCTTTGCATTTTCTTTTGGATTCTGCTAGTGGTGACTATCAATAGGAGAACCATAAATGTGTGAATAAAGTCAAGGGCTTTTTTTGTTAATATTGGTCAATCAGAAAGATGGCCAAATCCTAAGGCTTAGCTAAATCAACAGCTGGTAGGTGTGGATTATTCAGCCATCTATAGATGTTACCAACAGAACTGTAAGGCTACACTGCAAGCTACAAATATTATCTCTCTTGGCACTGACAAACTGCTGATGGCAGCAGCAGAATTAATTCTGAAGTGTTCAGAATATTTTTGTCTGCTAAAATATAAGCAAATGAATCTAAACTAATCACATGGCAGTTCATCAGCAAAACAATGGATCCAATTGGGCATTTTGGGGACCAAAAAGTGGAAAGGTCTTTGCTGACAAATTCAATCTCCAGAAATAATGCAAATGCTGACCTTGTGACCTTGTGAGGTCAATGGTTACCCAGGGCCTTGTGAGGTCAGTGGTAACCCAGGGCCTTGTGAGGTCAGTGGTAACCCAGGGCCTTGTGAGGTCAATGGTTAGCCAGGGCCTTGTGAGGTCGATGGTTACACAGGGCCTTGTGAGGTCAATGGTTACCCAGGGCCTTGTGAGGTCAATGGTTCATACACTTCAGGCACTTACTATACACAATAGATATGCAACCAAATACTTAACATGAAGTAAGTGCTTCATTTGCTTACGATATTTATTGTCCCCAATATTTATCCCTGATAAGGGACATTTTAAAGGGACATCGTTACATAGTGAAGAAACCAATATATACACAGCCGATTTTGCAGATTTTCATACTTATTAAGCATGTAGAGGTCTGTAATTTTTATCTTAGGTACACTTCAACTGAATCTAATACAAAAATCCAGAAAATCACATTGTTCATTCATTCATTCATTCATCTCTAAGGGATCGCCCAGCCACCCTGCGGAGAAAGCTCATTTCGGCCGCCTGTATCCGGGATCTTGTCCTTTCGGTCATGACCCAAAGCTCATGACCATAGGTGAGAGTAGGAACGTAGATTGACCGGTAAATCGAGAGCTTCGCCTTGCGGCTCAGCTCTTTCTTCACCACAACAGACCAATACATCGGCCGCATTACTGCAGAAGCTGCACCGATCCGTCTGTCAATCTCCCGTTCCATCCTTCCCTCACTCGTGAACCAGACCCCTAGATACTTAAACTCCTCCACTTGAGGCAAGAACTCTCCACCAACCTGAAGTGGGCAAGCCACCCTTTTCCGACTGAGGACCATGGCCTCGGATTTGGAGGTACTGATTCTCATCCCAACCGCTTCACACTCGGCTGCAAACCGTCCCAGTGCATGCTGAAGGTCCTGGTTTGAAGGGGCCAACACGACAACATCATCCGCAAAGAGCAGAGACGAAATCGTGTGGTCCCCAAACCTGACACCCTCCGGCCCCTGGCTGCACCTAGAAATTCTGTCCATAAAAATCACATTGTATGATTTTGAAATAATTAATTAGATTTTTATTGCATGACATAAGTATTTGATCACCTACCAACTAGTAAGAATTCCAGCTCTCACAGACCTGTTTTCCTCCTGTTCTCCACTCATTACCTGTATTAACTGCATCTGTTTGAACTGGTTACCTGTATAAAAGACACCTGTCCACACACTCAATCAAACAGACTCCAACCTCTCCACAATGGCCAAGACCAGAGAGCTGTGTAAGGACATCAGGGATAAAATTGTAGACCTGCACAAGGCTGGGATGGGCTACAGGACAATAGGCAAGCAGCTTGGTGAGAAGGCAACAACTGTTGGCGCAATTATTAGAAAATTGAAGAATTTCAAGATTACGGTAAATCTCCCTCTGCCTGGGGCTCCATGCAAGATTTCACCTCGTGGGGCATCAATGATCATGAGGAAGGTGAGGGATCAGCCCAGAACTACACAGCAGGGCCTGATCAATGACCTGAAGAGAGCTGGGACCACAGTCTCAAAGAAAACCATTAGTAACACACTACGCCGTCATGGATTAAAATCCTGCAGCGCACACCAGGTCCCCCTGCTCAAGCCAGCACATGTCCAGGCCCGTCCAAGCCAATGACCATCTGGATGATTCAGAGGAGGAATGGGAGAAGGTCATGTGGTCTGATGAGACAAAAATAGAGCTTTTTGGTCTAAACTCCACTCGCTGTATTTGGAGGAAGAAGAAGGATGAGTACAACCCCGAGAACACCATCCCAACCGTGAAGCATGGAGGTGGAAACATCATTCTTTGGGGATGCTTTTCTGCAAAGGGACAGGACGACTGCACCGTATTGACGGGAGGATGGATGGGGCCATGTATCGCGAGATCTTGGCCAACAACCTCCTTCCCTCAGTAAGAGCATTGAAAATGGGTCGTGGCTGGGTCTTCCAGCATGACAACGACCAGAAACACACAGCCAGGGCAACTAAGGAGTGACTCCATAAGAAGCATCTCAAGGTCCTGGAGTGGCCTAGCCAGTCTCCAGACCTGAACCCAATAGAAAATCTTTGGAGGGAGCTGAAAGTCCGTATTGCCCAGTGACAGCCCTGAAACCTGAAGGATCTGGAGAAGGTCTGTATGGAGAAATGGGCCAAAATCCTTGCTGCAGTGTGTGCAAACCTGGTCAAGAACTACAGGAAACGCATGATCTCTGTAATTGCAAACAAAGGTTTCTGTACCAAATATTAAGTTCTGTTTTTCTGATGTATCAAATACTTATGTCATGCAATAAAATGCTAATTAATTACTTAAAAATCACCCATATATATACATACATATCATACATATAATGTGATTTTCTGGATTTTTGTTTTAGATTCTGTCTCTCACAGTTGAAGAGTACCTATGATAAAAATTACACACTTCTACATGCTTTGTAAGTGGGAAAACCAGCAAAATCAGCAGTGTATGAAATACTTGTTCTCCCCACTGTATCTTCGGCTGAGAATATATTGTCACTTTAAAGTTATTGATTATACTGTAAATTCAAACTTTAGAAGAGGTACATATATAACATATGTCTGGCAGAGAGTGAATATACAACATACATCTGTCAGAGAGGTAAATACACAACGTACATCAAGCAGAGAGGTAAATGTACAACAAATATCTGTCAGAGTGGTAAATATACAACATAAATCAATAAGTACTGTACTAAATAGCCTTTTTTTTGTTTTGTTTCTTTCTCTCCTGTGTCTCCCTTCAGTCCTTTTTCTCTTTCTCTCCTGTACAGGGGACAAAATGCCCTCTTTCTTTTTTCCAGAGTCATCTATTCATCCCTCTCTTTCTCCCTTGCTATTTTCCCTCTCTATCTGGACATAGTCAGATTTCCTGGGATTCCCTCCAGCTGTGTGACTTCACAGCAGCCTTGACCCAGTTACAGTGTCAACATCAGTACACTCACACACAGCTGGCTGGCTTGTTTGACGGAATAAGGGCACATCCATTACCTGCATCCAAAATGACAGGCTTTCACTTATGATAATGACAGTCTTGTATACCTCTCCCTAGGTGCCCCCATCCCCCCCCGGACTCAAACTCATTATTTTTCTCTCTCTCTCACTCCTTTACCTTTACCCTCAGTCTGTTTTCCTCCTCTTTCCCCCTCCGCACAGCCTCTGCCTCTGTCTCCGTTTGTCACTCAAGGCCATTCTTCTTGTCTCCTTCATTGATTGTTCCGTTCTCCCGCAGTCACGTCTCCCTTGTCGCCCTCACTTCCTCTCCCTCCACCCCTCTTCTCCCTCCCTCCTTCCATCCCCCTCTTCTGCCGCCCCGCTCTGACCAATGGCTCGCTGGAATCGGTATCCATGCCCGTCCATATCCTTGCCAACGGGGCCGACATGGCGTGTGGTTGCCATGGCAATGCCTCCCACTTTGGAACTCGTCTGGTTCGGAAATCAGAACAGGTTCCCTGTGTCGCTGCCACGGTGACGGATGGATGTTATGTTGTGACACACAGACATCCCTGCAATAGCCTGAACAAGTGACAGTTCCACCTTTGCCAGGTGATCATGGTCAACAGTTACAACAGCAAATGCGGAGCTTTAATAAATCCCTCAATAAATCAATCAGCGAATGAACAATCCAGATAATTCCGGAGGTGTGTTGATGTTGTTGGTCCTGACTATAATTGTAATTCTAGAGGAGTGTCTGTGTTGACAGTGCTGGTCCAGTATGTCGTAATTACAGAGAAGAGTCTGTGTTGGCAGTCTAGGTTCAGACTGTGATTGTATTTCCGGATGTCTGTGTGTGTTGATAGTACTGGTCCTGTAAGATTGTAATTCAAGAGCAGTATCTGTGTTGATAGTGTTGGTCCTGTATATTAAAATTCAAGAGGAGTGGCAGTATTGATAGTGTTGGTCCTGTATATTAAAATTCAAGAGGAGTGTCAGTGTTGATAGTGTTGGTCCTGTATATTAAAATTCCAGAGGAGTGGCAGTGTTGATAGTGTTGGTCCTGTATATTAAAATTCAAGAGGAGTGTCAGTGTTGATAGTGTTGGTCCTGTATATTAAAATTCCAGAGGAGTGGCAGTGTTGATAGTGTTGGTCCTGTATATTAAAATTCCAGAGGAGTGTCAGTGTTGATAGTGTTGGTCCTGTATATTAAAATTCCAGAGGAGTGTCAGTGTTGATAGTGTTGGTCCTGTATATTAAAATTCCAGAGGAGTGTCAGTGTTGATAGTGTTGGTCCTGTATATTAAAATTCCAGAGGAGTGTCAGGGTTGATAGTGTTGGTCCTGTATATTAAAATTTCAGAGGAGTGTCAGTGTTGATAGTGTTGGTCCTGCATATTAAAATTCCAGAGGAGTGTCAGTGTTGATAGTGTTGGTCCTGTATATTAAAATTCCAGAGGAGTGTCAGTGTTGATAGTGTTGGTCCTGCATATTAAAATTCCAGAGGAGTGTCAGTGTTGATAGTGTTGGTCCTGTATATTAAAATTCCAGAGGAGTGGCAGTGTTGATAGTGTTGGTCCTGTATATTAAAATTCCAGAGGAGTGTCAGTGTGGCAGACACCGACAGCCTTAGGGAGACAGCTGCTGCTCAAGTGTCTGCCACCTAGCTAGTGCTGGAGAGAGAACGTGACATTAGGCCATCTTGATATCACATCCAATTAAAAACGGTAGCACAAACACACACCCACACATAAATGCTCACCTGGATTCATACACATTTCATATTCTCTGCTGATTCATAGCAAGTGAATTATAATTCATTCCATGTAATATAATATTGAATGTTCAAGGCATGTGTGTGTGTGTGTTATTTATTTTGTTGAGAAATCTTTTTCTCTTACATCCTCATCAACAAAAACATCTGGTTGCTCCCACATCCCATGTCAACACTCCGTCCCTAGAAAACAGAACACTTATCATTACCCAGTTCTCTCATTCAACGTAATCACTGTCAGGTAGCCTCTCTCTTCCCATTAATTCCACTTCCTCCCTCTCTGCCCGTCAACGGTGTTTTGATGGTTGCCATGGTGGCCAATAAATGTTCCTGGCGACAGGCAGCTGGAAATGCGTGGGCTGTGATTGGTTAATCAGTATTCAGTCCTGCGTTTGTTTGTGATGGGTGCTGTCCTTCCGGGTTATGAAACAGCACACTGTGCTAGCAGAGCAGGGGGAGAAGGCAGAGGCCCAACTGACCATAACATCTTCTCTGGCAGGTTTTTTTCTTTACCTTCTTTATGGCAAGTAGTGACTGTAGAATTTTGTCAGCAGAAGACATAAGTGCTTATTTTCCATGTGAGGCTTATTTGAGCAAATCACAATTTACTGATGCATAGGTTGTTACTTGTGTACTGATTTAAGAAAGACACAAGGCACTTGTAAAAGGAGTAATGAACAAGCGCAAGCAGTCCTTATAGTAGTGAGTGGAAGTCAAATGAGAGCCAACTTAAAAAAAACAAAAGCATGAATAACATGGAAAAATAAAAGTACAGCTTGTGTTTTTATTTTAAGATCTGTGATATTTATTCTTTAATACCAAATCATGTTAGAAAGAAAAATCACACAATAAAAAAAATTAAGATTCTCGTTTCATACAACCTGACTTCTGGTTGGATTTTTCGGATCATAACCTTGGTAACAGTGTGACACAGCATGAAAAGGTCTAATGCAATTTGTTGATTTTCCACATGGGAAGTGTTTTAAAACTGACATTTACATCCAAGATACCCTCATGAAAACGTACAGTAAACGTCAGGACCTGGAGCATTAAACACTGTTGGAACTTTGTTTGCAATATTGTTGTATAGTCAGATGTTTTGTCTTGACATGAATAGAGTCTTTCTTTTGGCCAGACATTTAAATATTGTTGACATGGAGGTGGTATCTAATTGTAGTTTTGGAAAATTGGTGCCTGCAAGTATTGACCTCAACATCTCTGCTTTTATTTATTTACACTCTCTGTCGATAATATTGCATGATACTACGTAGGTACACCATATGGTATATACGCATACATAGTAATCTTATCTTCTTTCATGAAAGAATGCCTTTCAACTCACTGAAATGACTAAAAGGCTGGTGTTCATTTAGAGCCCTAGCTTCGAAAGAACCGTTATACTGTTTATAGAGTAAAAACAAGATAGAAATGAGGCTTTAAACATTTTAAGTAGATTTTTACAAAACTAGTTCTTCTATCTACAAAAGACTTGGGGCTCTTTAGCCCTCCCCTGATTCACAGGATGGAATTTCTCTGATGGGACTTTAATGCTATCTAAATGGATATATGATCTCTTTGTGGTAATATCACCGGTCAGTCTTTTCTGAAGCCTCTCCGTTTACGTGAATACAATTCAGAACTTGCCTAGCTTCCAGGGATCCTGCTTACTCATGTATCGATGATACCCAACAACGCAAAAGTCCCCCGATATCAGTCCTCTGTAGCAAATCATTAGTGGCCCGTTGGAACTCTTAAAGGTCCCCTGACATGAAATTTTCATTTTGTGAGGTTTTTTAACATTAATATGAGTTCACCTAGCCTATATATGGTCCCAAATTTTCAAAAAATTCCATTCGGTGTAAATTGAGCATTTTCTATCTTTCTCTGACTTGGAGAAAACGGAGAATCAAACAGGCTGATCTGGACCCGTCTCTTTGTGACGTCGCAAGGAGAAATTGTTAACTCCCATGGTAACTCCCCTTTTTCTGCTTTGTCCGCCCAGAGAAAGAATTTAAATAGAGCCAGGTGTGAGGCACACATGTGTGTGAGCGCGACTTCAATTTGTCTACGCGACGAGGAGGGGCATCATGGCTTTTGAGCGAAGGAAACACAATAATTGCTCAGTAATAGGATGTAGAGATGAGCAACGAAGCCTTTTTTTACTTCCTTCGTACATGCCACAGAAGAACCAGTGGAATGATTTCATTTTCTCCGGAAAAGCGCCTACACAGCTTCCCAAAGTTTTGCATGTCTGTGGCAAACATTTCACCGACGACTATGTACATAATGTTACACAACAAAATGATTTACTCCTGCGTGCACATAAATATATAGGCTTTATATATCTTGTGGAACGTGACTTCATGATATGAAGGGAGAATTTTTACATTTAAAAAAACCCTCTTCTCTAAACTAGAATATTTACTGATATAGATGCTAACACAGCTTTAAAATCATCACAAATCAGAGAAACATGAAAAGGCAAAAGCAGATTAGCTTTAGCTTTAACTTACATGATAATCAGACATCCTAACAAAGTATCATATAGACATAATATTTTTAACTAACCATTCGGAAACATCCTTCTGGAGGCGCTGAGTTGCAACTTCTTCATCCGTTGCTTCTCCATCTGGATCGGATTCTGGGTCAAACTGAAATGCTTCAATGTGTCTTCTTGCCATTGCAATATGATCCAGACATACCGGTAAACATTCACGTTACCTTTGCCGCAAGATAGTAAAGGCCACGCTCACCCACCACCATGCCCCGCCCACCCACCACCTTGCCCCGCCTTTTTCATCCTCATTAAAATTTAAAGTCACAGACACCAATACGGGCCGTTTGAAGGAAGCTCATTCTGTGACTGTATTGTAGTGGCTATAATTCTGCAGCAAGGCTGAATTTTTGAAAAAAGATTTCAGATACAGTACTAGGGACCACTATGGCCTATATTAAAGCCTACAAGAAGTAGCATGTCATGGGACCTTTAATATGTTTTTCTCTCCTATACAAGAAGGATGTGGCCTCTGAATCAGCTCAGTCCATAGTTGAGGAGGGTTTGTAACAGGACAGCTTGGATATTACTGTGGAACAGTAGAGGAGGACCGTCGACAGCATTTACCCTCTGGATCAGAGAGCCCATCTGGTACGTTATGTCTGATCGTCTTTTTACAGGGCTATGGGGATGATCACAGCAAACTGCTTGCAGGTGGTTAATTCAGTGGGAGATGGCAACAAGAATGGCATTCCATTATGCACTAAAAGTCAGTGTCAACATTCCACAATCATGCAACACAGCCAAATCTTGAGATATGTCTCTAACTTTCTTTCCATGAGGGAGGGAATCAGGCACCGGAACGCTATGGGGATTCTGCATGCGTCTAGCATGTCTGTAAAGACAAATACAATCATGCCTGATTAGGCCCCTACAGGAGTGTAGAAGCCAGGGGCCCCACCACCCGTTCTATAAATACCCAAATGCTAAATTTACTGATTTCGGTACCGCTCTTCACTGCGAGTGAACGGCATAAGACCCAAGACGACTGGCACCTCGGTCCCTCCCTCGAAGGCCACTTAGGGACTAGACCCAGAGGTCCAACTGTCAGGGTCACAGGTGTGGGAGTTGACATTTGGCTTGGTAAAAGGCAGACACCATGAAGAACCGTCGGGTAGGCAGACACAGTTCAGAAACCTGTGCTTCTTGGGCCAAATGGGAGCTGCAAGGTGAGACTGACTCTGTCCAGTGTGGGCTGAAGGAGGTTGATCAGAGGGAATGCATAACAGTCTGCGGTCACTGGCGCGAGAACACATCCACTCCCAGAGGAGCGCTACCTGCATTAAGGAAACCGTTGGTGGTACGCGTTTTCCCTGGAGGCAGAGAGACCCATTCAGGCCCCGCTGAACCTTTCCCAGATCTGCTGTACCAACAAGGGGTGAAGCTTTCATTCCGAAGAGTAATGGTCCCCCTTGGAGAGGAAATCTGCAAAAAGCTCACTGATCAAATCCCCTCGTCCTTGCTGCGGTCGCACAGATGGGTCTGTTATGAAAATTTTGCGACTCTCTCCTCAATGAATCCCCCTATAGAACAAACAGGTGATCCCTCCAAGCAACCAGAGCTCTGAGGCTAACAAGGTGGACACTGTCCTGGCGCTGCCGATGGGAGCCAACTCTCGACTGTCTGCAACCATAGCATCCCAAGAAGAAGGACAGTCTCCAGGGAGCAGACATACCTCAGGTGACAAAACCGGGAAAGTTTACGACAAAAAGTGTCCCGTCTGTGGATTAATCTACCTTGAGACCCTAAAAGGTGACCCCCATTAGTTAGGCAACTCTTCCCCGGTCTGAACCCTAAAGAGTGACTGTGTAGGAGAAGTGGAGCAGGGAGGGCTTCCATCTGCTGGCCATAAGTCAATCGTCCACATACTCCTGCAATCTGATCCCTCTGAGTTGCGATGGAGCCTCCCTTAACCACCTCGGAAGGGGAGAGGCTGATTGAGGAGCACCAGGAATTCGTAGACCTCTGCCTCCCTTAGGTCCTTCCTCCCTTAGGAGCATTTGGAACTTGAACGTACGCTTATACTGGTTGGGTATAAGTCCAGAACAGGATTGAACGTCCTGCCCTTCTTGGGCACCAGCAATTAGCGGAGGTACCAACCACGCCGAGGCGCCGTCTGAGGAGTAACATGCACCACCCAAATCCACAGTACCGAAGCACTTTGCTCCCTCAGTAGAGAATGGTGGAACTTGCAATGGTCAATTCCAACAATGTTTTGAATGGGAGGCCCCTGTGACAATAGGGGGTGGCTAGCAGTTGCCCAAGCAAACCCAAGAATTGGTAAAGCAACCCCTAGAAAATATAACCATTACTGTTCTTTTTCCTTTTTATTGACGTTTTTTCCTCTTACAATCTCGCAGAACAGCAGCTCAGAATGAGCGAGTAACTAGACACGGTGTCTCAGACTATCCCTATTTCCAGTGCAGGGCACAATGTTAGCTGATACATTCAGCCTAACACTTCATGTTAAACACACCAACCCTCAACACACTAAATGCCAATACAGTGTAACACTCAACACACAAAACAAGAGTGCCCGCTAACTCAACACACGAGGCATCAATAAAAACAGTAAACAAAATTAAACACCAGTACAATCAAACAACATTCAACGCATTAAACGGCAGTACAATCTAACAAGCCTAAGCACATCAAAAGACCGGACAGTTTAACAAAAAAAAAAACATATTTAACACCAATACAATTTAACAACACTAACACCTAAGCACATTTAACAATAAAGAAGGCACTAGCATCAAAAATTTTTTAAATCATCTGTCCCTTTTTCATTCTTCCATTTAACGTCCTCCTCCCCACCTCTCCTTACATCCTGTCTTCCTCTCTCTACTGACTGATGGCTTGTCTGCGCTTGTCTCCCACATTGGCCCACAGAACCCAGCAGAACTTGGTCACAGCAGTACACTACACAGGGACATTTAACGTGCTGGGGGAGAGGGGGGAGAGGAGGGAAGGAACTGAGAAAGTCTTTTAAATCTTTGTGAAAATGTCATCTCACCCACACTTTTCCTCAGATGGGCCCTTGTTGAGTGCATCCCACACATGCTCTTCTATCGATCACTCTACCGTTAGACAGAGGAGACTTCAGGAGCTCGGCTCTAACCGTGTCTATTACAAGCATTAAAACTGACCCAGAACTATGTGGTCACGGCCTCAATGAACTGAGAAGCAGACCTCTGTGTGTGATTGATGGTTGACAGACCGTGTGTGTGTGTCTGTGTGTGTGAGAGAGTCCTTGTTACCATAGCAACATTAATGGTACTTTAAACCATGTCTATCACCAATATGGCCTCTATCTGTGACGCAGGCTGTGTGTGTGTGTGTGTGTGTGTGTATGGCAGGCCTAGTTTTGTCTTTGATGATAATAAAGCTAAGAGGAAAAGGCTCTCTTAAGTGACAGATCAATGCCACCTCATCTTGCCAGACAATATCTGCTGCTGTGCTGTGTGTTGCTTATTTGTCTGTTCTGTCCTTTCAGATGTCATGCTAATTGAACAGATCGGTCATTTCTTTAGGTTGTTTTTCTCTTTAATTTATTAATTTAAATGGGAAAGTAATTAAAGAGCAGGACATTTAATTGTTCTTTCAATTCCCTGTAAGATAAAAAATAATGAATTATGTATAACTGCTCATACATAATTGGTAAAGATATTTTTTAATTTCAGATAAGGCTTCAAATATATATGTATTAATTCATGACAGTGTAATTGTTATAGTTTATATTTTCGCATTTGTCTATCTGTGTGAGTTTGTCTGCATGAATGTTTGTGTCTGTGTCTGTACAGTGAGACATTTAAATTTGGTTGTCACGGTAGCGGTTCCATTCAGAATTCCAAAGCCAAGCTGCTTATTGATCAGCACTGGGGAGTGAACCGAGAAATCAGGAAAGATAACAGATAATTTCTCTCTCCGTCTCTCTTTGTTTCTATGGTGATTATCATTGTTAGTTAATTGAAAATTACATTTCCATCTCCATAGAACTCATATAGAATGGCGATCATAAAGCCTACAGTCAGTGACGTCTGTATATGATAAAATGTATAGATGTACCCAAACACAACTGTATTCAGGCACATTCACTTGTTGCCATGATATTCCAGTGTCTGACTCATCCTGAGCTGTGTGTGTTCCTTCGAAAGCGTTCCCCTCATCTATCTTGAACTCATAGTTCCTGGCGACATTTGAAAAGTTCACCCTTGTTGTGAGGTCTGCGGATGAAATGAGGGCAGACTGACTTTTTTGCCACCTTGCCCTCTGATGTCGGGTGACATTTTAGAACCACCTTCAGTGTGCTGTAGTATGGAAGGAAAGGAAATTGGTGTGGCGCTGTCCAGCATTATTTCATTCCTGCAGTACAATATGTTCTTTCTCCCCATAAATCAATTTAAAAAAATAATCTCTTCTCTCCTTATCTGTGTAGATTTATTTGACATATTTTTAAAGCTCTTTTCCAAAAGATTATGTGAAAAACCACCTTACCACACATCTTGCCCCCCAATCCTTCAGAAAAATACAAATCAACAATATAAACCTTGAAGAGGTAATCATTTGTAGGGCTTTAATACTGACATGTCTAACCGGATGATTCTACCTGTCTCTACCCTGTGTGGTGGGAAGAGAAACACTATGTTTCTTTATGGTTGGCTCCAGATATGGACAGAACGGCTCATGGTTGTGTCACTTTGCATAATACCATAATTCTGTGCTTTAGCATGCTCTCTGATTCCCCACGACTTCCTCCTCAATCCTCTGCCTAATTTACATATGCAACACTTAATTACCACAGCCTAATTAGTTGGCAGTCTCATCTATCATTATGAGAAGGAGAGGGGACGTTCTGTGTGTGTGTGTGTGTTTGTGAGCGAGCACAGTTGTGTGTGTGTGTTGTGTGCCATAATCTCAATCCATAATCAGTGATCTTCTTGTGTCAGTATTCAGAGCTGGAGACTCTTTGGTAAGGCTTGCGGCATGTCAAATTGATGGAATGTCAAACTAAACCATGCTTTTTCAAGTGCTGGCTACAGCTGTGTCTTGGTACTGTTCCTGGACTGTTCCTGGACTGTTCCTGGACTGTTCCCGGGACTGTTCCTGGACCGTTCTTGGACTGTTGCAGGACTGTTACAGGACTGTTCCTGGACTGTTCCAGGACTGTTCCTGGACTGTTCTGGGACTGTTACAAGCATGTTCCTGGACTGTTACGGGACTGTTCCTGGACTTTTACGGGACTGTTCCGGGACTGTTCCGGGACTGGTCCCGGGACATGATGTGTCCAGAAAAAAGAACCATGAAGGACATACACTATCAATTCACTGTAAGGAGGAATCACTTTCTATTAACAAATCTCTTTTTTCCAATTAACCAATCCTATTCACTGACACATCTTTGTCATTTCCAATCAGCTTATCCAGTGAGGCGTAGCAAGCCAACCGCTGTGTAACAGGGATTGATGAGTGCTGGACAGGTATTTTCTGCATTTCAGTCACTCCTGTGAGTGTGTGTGTGTGTGTGTGTGTGAGTGTGTGTGGGTACATGAACGTCGGTGAGTCAGCTCATCACTCTGCCTGTCTGTCTTTCCGTGAGATGACCTCACTCCTAAAACATGGATGACTTTTCCTTTATGTGTTCATGCAGTCAGAACCATTCTCCATAGAGAATTAAAGGCATTAGGTCTGGCTGCTGGTTCATTTTACGCTTGACGGCTCTTCACTAGAGCCATCAGGAGATAAACACCCAACAGAGCCACTAGGAGAGACTCTGACACCCAAACAATAGACCCAACGTGGATAAATGGCTTAGAAACATGGGTCTGAACAGGTGAACTCCAGCGTGCATTCAAGGGCAACACGGCGGAAGGGAGGAGGCTAAATGGGAGCGTTTTCCTCATTGAAAAGAGACAGCCGTAGCCCACAGCCAAGTGGGTCTTTGTAGTCAGCATATCTTGTATTTTCCTTTGTGTCTCAGGCCTTGAGTTGGAGGAGATGCTTGAGTGATTTCTGGACTGTTTGACTTGCCGTAGAGAAAAGAGCGATAGCATGAGCTAGTTGAAAGCTGATGATTGGTCGTCCTTTGAAGGGTAAGGAAACAGCAACCTATTCAAAGAGACATTCTCACCTTATTTCTCCAGTTATTTTTTCTTTGTCAAGCTTCAATGCGTGTTCAGTCTCCATTTTTGGAATACTTGGGCGGGAACGTTCTTTCCGGAATACTCTCAATAACATCCACATATCTCCTTTATAGAAATACTTTATTCAATATGTTGTATCTGTGTATACAATTGAGAGACACAAACTGTACAGTGCAGACAAACTCTTTTGCATATATATTTATGTAAAGATAGCGGTTAATTTACCGTCATAATAAATGTTTTTCTTCTTGTTTTTGTTTTGATACACATAGCCTACAGTACCACATGCATATCTCCACTGCCTTCCTCGTTTACCATGCAACAGGTCGAGCCGCAGACGGACCGGGAAAGAGAGAGACCAGGGAGAGAGAAACCAGAGAAGAGAGAAGGTGGAAAGATAGGCAGGGGTTAAGGAAAGAGGGAGATTGTAGGTAGAGATTGTAGGGTGAGAGTGACAGATGGAGAAAGAGAGAGAGAGAGAGAGAGAGAGAGAGAGGATTGTACATTTGCACAGTCAAAGGTAATTCAGTTTTACAAAAACTGATCCAGTCTTACTTGAAGTAGTCAGTTGGAGATTCAGAACCAGAAGCACATACAGCTTACCGATGTCAGAATTCAATCAGAGACCTTGGAGAAAGTTTGGCCAATACAGTTTGAACTATGACATCCCATAGCCTAACGGCAGCCATGTTAGTACCCTTTGGCAACAGTGAATCATCCAGAGGCAGCAACGTGGTCCCATTGTCTGCATTTGGCCGAACTCTCTCACTGAAGGAGTCTGTTTTCAACAGGAACAGAAACAGCATTAACACAACACCATCAAATCTCAGGTCAACATTTCTTTGTCAAGAACAGCAGATTTTGTTCAGCTTGGTACAGACAAAACACTGGACAAGTACAGCAAATGTTGCTTCAACACTTTCCCCACACACAGCCCAGTTTTTATTTTTTATATTTTGTTTTTACAGTTTATCTTTTTGATTGTATTTTCTGTAGGATCTCGTCTAGCTAGCAAGCTTGCAGTAGCCCATTATCGGCATGCCATGGTCTAAGTTAGCGTCCATGGTCCATTTGCTCATTGGCTTTACATTGGCTGTGCGCTTGAAGCTAACACGAGTCTTCAGGTTCCAGTCATGTTTACACACTCTGTGATCTATCTTAGCTACATACACAGGAAGTGACACACCTTGACCCTAACAGTAAAAACTTCAACACTTCAAAAAAAAAAAAATAATAGAAAAGTAACAAACCAACATCCAACCCACATTTCATTCAGACAATTGACAAGTAAAGGAGCTTGGGAAAAAACACAAGTAAAGTTAAGTAAATCAATGGCTTCTTGAAAACGAAAGCTACAACTCCAAGATGTAATGGGAGGTTTGTAGTCACAGTGAGAAAGCAAACAGGTATAGGCCTATTGTAGTCTACCATTTAACAATGTCAACATGGAGCTAAACCACCAAGATCTCTTTTTACTACAGTGTTGTTTTCCTCAGGTGACTCCACCGTTCTTTCAGCTTCACACATTTGTCGACTTCATCAGCTTCGCTACGTGCATTGCTGTTGTACATGCTACCATGTCAGTCACATTCAGAGCTTTTCGAAAGTCTCATGTTTATTTCAATTCATTTCCTGGATAAAACTTAATTACCCATGACCCCGGACAGAACCTCTTGGTCATATAATGCTATCTTCCATGAAGAGATTCTGTGGTCTGGCTAACTACTCAGCTACCATGACGCGTATGACCTACACGCTCAGTCAAATTGCTACCAACACATTCACATCTCAGCCGGAGCCTCAGTCCTCATCCCCAGTCCTCATCCTTATCACCAGCACCAGTCCTCATCCCCAGCCCCAGTCCCTAGGCCTCTCCCTCTACATGTCTGCTTCATGTCCCAAAAAATCAAGTATTGACCCCTGCATCTTTCACTAATTTAATTAACCTACAAACACACAGTGAGAAAGAGTCATAAAGATACAGGAGATGCAGAGCTAAAGAGAGATTGACAGATAGAGAGACTGAGTAGAAATGAGAGAGACTAAGAACTTATGAGAGAAAGAGATGGATTGAGGGAGAAAAATAGATGCTAATCTTGTTTTGAGTCTGTACAACAATCTATCCAGACGATTGCTGGTGCATTGTGGGTATAGAATTTTAAACAAACAAATAAACAAACATTAAACTGACAAACAAACAGTAGATTGTGGTCAGCATGGGGGGGGGGGGGCTTCACAGACTGATAGAGGGGGCTTATGGGTAGCCATCAGCAGGCAAGGCTACCTGGAGAAAAGGTGGGGGGGAAATGCTTTGTCATCATCAGAAAAAGTAATCTTAAAGACTCGAAAAAGGCATTCCGTAGCACGTAAGTAGGGCATTCTGCTATCCAGGTTTGTAGTTTATCTAGCTGATGAGATCAGCCATTAGCGCTTCTCCTTCTCCTCATCTTTCTCCTCCTCTTCACCTCCTCTTCTCTCCTCCTCCCCTCCCCCGTCCCCAAAAATGTAGTGGTCCATTTCCACGTCTCGAACACCACTGCACCAAATCGCCCCAAAAAGAGAAAGAGGGAGAAAGAGCAAGAGGAGAGAAAGAGAGAGGTGGTACTTAGCCCATAATTGACCAATCAGGGCAAGAGTTTGAGTGCAGTGGGCGGAGTCTCATGTCTCTGTTATGCGGCGGGAGAGGAGGGGCGAGGTTATGTCGCAGTCTCCTTTGGGTCGGGTTTGTTGATAGGCTTTCCCCCGTTCATGGCCACCGGTTCACTGGTTGTACTTTTGCTGGGTGGGACTCCGGCAACTTTAGGCAACGTCTCCCTGACGTCATGCAACGATGGCTCCTTGTACATTGCAACTATAGAGAAGAGATCAGTGTGTGTGAGTGTGTGTCTATGCGCGGTGTATTAACACATGCATGTGTGTGTGTGTCTCTGTGCGAGAGTGTGCCTTACCTTCTATGGGTTTGGGCAGGAAGTGAGCGGCTGGTTTGGTCTTCTTCACACGGTTGCCTTTCATGGCTTGTCCCTCCTTGTTGAGTCCCAGGAACCAGGCCCTCCCAGACTCATTTTGTCTGTACAGCATCGACGAGTAGATCACATAGTAGTTCTCAAACACAGACTCCTTAAACTTACACTCTGCCGTGAAAAGCTCCTACAAAACACGCGCATACACACACACACACGCGCACAAAGAATTTGTGTCAAAACAACACAGGTTAAATTACTGCCATTCCATTATACCCCATGTCAGCCTAACACTCATGTATTTTTCTGTACTTATGTAGTTTCAATCAACTGCCATGACATGTCGGCACCTTTCATTGGCTAAATTCCACCGACAAACTGCCTACTGAAGGACAGAGCAGCACTTTACTGAACCGTTCGCTGGTTCCAGTCGTTTAAGACACGGAGGCCGAGGGAGAGCATTGACATTCCCATCAGCTGTTCTTGTCCATCGACACCACAAGATGAGAGAGTCTCTCACCTGCATGTGCCTTTGTTCCCAGTTACCATGGAAATGATGCATTGGAGATGGGGGGAAAGGGAAGTAGGGTTGGGCGGCGGTTGGGTGTGCGCGCTATGTGTGTACGTTTCTGTGAATGTGACTATACGTATGACTGTGGTCGACCGGCAACACATTTCCATTTCCCATTGTCCTTGTTGTGGTAGTCATTACCATGCACCTCTTGTCCAGTTAACATATCCCACAACCTCAACACTATACATTGGCTTCCTCGGCTTGTCTTCTCCTCTCCTTCCTCTGCTCTGAAAAGCAGACAGGTGTCCGCCATGTTGCTTTCACTAGCCTGTGATTTCATTTGAAGATTGTGGGGAGACGAGGAGAGGAAACCATTTCACACTATTCAAATTAACCCTGTGTACGGAACAATGTTATAAAACAGGCTTTTGTAGAAAAAGAAAAGATTGTTGAGAAAGAGATGTAGAAATGGAAGAGTGTTGTTGAAAGAGAAGAGAATTTTGGAGATTGAAAGAGATATGGAGGGGAAAGAAAGGAGGACGTAGGAGGAGAGAAGAGAGAGACAAATCACCAAGGAGGATGATGTGCCCTCAGGGAAACATGCACATAACTACAGCAGGACAAATGGGGACATCAAAGTTGATTGTCCTTGAAAAATCCTATTTTCACTAACCCTAACCCTAACACTAATCTCAACCTTTACCACCACCCTAACCTAACCTAAACTTACCTGTAAACCTGCTTAATGCTAATTTTACCAATAAACCCAATTGTACCTTTTAGCCTAAATGTTATGACAAATAACTGCCTTTTTAAAAATAGGAACAGAATAAAATGTCCCTTTCAAAACCATATTTTTACTATCTCTACCATACCTCTTAAAATAAACCCAAAAAACAAACTCTAACTGTAAACCTTATTCAAACTTACCATATGAACCGAAACCTTAATTGTAAGACAAATAATTGCCTTTAAAAAAATGGAACAGGAAACATGTCCCTGTAAAAAAAAAAAAAAAAAACACTATCCAAGTCTAACACTTCACACAAAAAATTTACTTTTTGAAAGAAAACATATAAATGACAAGCATAGTGTGTTCCACATTTATATAATAAAACATCATACAAACACGCCCATTCTGAACTTTTTATTTGATTATATGGGAAATTGCCTGGGGTCAGTTATAATGTGGTGAACTATACAGCTGAGGTTTGGCCTGCTGTAAGAGGGCTGATCTAAGATCAATATTTAAAGCAGAGAGTGACCTTTACCTGTACTTCTTTCACAGAACCATCTGGTCCCAGTAGAGATGGACCTCACTTATTTCTTTATTTTTTTTTGTGTATGTGTGTTTGTGTGTGTCCTGTGGTGAGTGGGTGTGTATTTGTGCCACAAACACTACTCATTATCACACTGCTAATTACCCAGGGGAATTGTGGGTAAACAAATAAAGCGACAGAAAGGAAAGAGGGAAAGAGCAAGAGGAAGGCTGGAGAACGACAGGAAAAAAACACTAAGGAGGAGAACAGAAACTTAAAGGAGCCCTCTGTAGTTTGAGTGTCTTAAAAAGGAAATCTGTGGTGTTATTCCTGGTGAAAAGTATCCAGTTAAACGCTGATTCACAAATAGTTGCCGGTCCAAATTTGTGTAGCATATGGCGTGGACAGCTTGGTCATTACAATTGTGATCTGTCATGGATTTGATATCATGCGCACTGATAGATTTAACAGATTTCATTTATTTTGGGGGGAGACAGGGAAATAAGGGGAAATGGGGGGGGGGTGTATGTCTACATGTTTTGACAATATTAATCTTATTAGTTTTCATTTTTTTTGGTGGTGTGAAATGGTGGTAGGCATGGCCGTTTCTGTGTTCATCTTTACCAGGGGGACTGATAATTCAGGAGGGGGCTTTATTGACCAAAAATACTTATCTGGTCCAAGTACTTTGGGCCAGACAGAACAAGGAAAATTATGGTCAGAATAAACAAGCATTTTCTTCATGCTAGGTGTGTGCCTATTATTTGGACCAGACAAGTACTCTTTTTGTAAAATATTTTTTGCTTATGATGTGTTTGGCTAGCAGTTGAAACTGAACAGTGAAATACTGATAGCTTGTAGATAATCTATGACAAGCTGGGATGTCTAAAACAGTTTCTAAATTTCCCATTTGTTTCGTGTCCTCTGTCTCCATTTGCATTAGCACTGACATCTGTTTTGCCATGACAACTGGGGCGGAGTTCCAAACGGAATGAGTCACGTAAAATGTTTCTCTCCCCACTGATTTGACATTGCATGCAATCAGTTACATGAACTAGGATTGATTCCTATCTCCTGCGATGCGCCACAACTACTTTGCAGGCAATTCCTGGGGGGTGACACACCGAACCAACCTGATAAAACGCTGTTGTAAGCAACATAAATAGTGCATAGAGAGCTTGGCGCGACGCGGGCTGTAAACATGGAGAGTAATGCAGTAGGAAGCTGCTGTCTTGTCTTTTGTCTTGTCGTCCTTTAGGAAGGATCACACATGCTCTTCCTTTCAACTCTACACACCTTTCATCTAGTCTGTCTGTCCTGTTTGTGTGGTTCCAGACATCACTAGGAATTATTGTCACACGTGCACACATCGCATAAACACTCTTATACATACTCCTCGTGTGCACAAACACACACACACACACACACACACACACACACACACACACAAACAGTTTACTTGTACACACAGGCACATTCTAGCGAGTGGAAGCGTACACACACACACACACACACACACACACACACCTACTGCAGCCAGAGAGATAGGAGACTACCGATGTCTGCCCAGCTCCATACCCTTTGAAGTGAGGATGAAGAGGACTGGAAGTGACAAACACACACACAGACACACACACACACACACATGTACACACACCTGGTGTTCACTTCCTATCAGCCTGTAAAGGTCTGCCAGAAAACAGATGCTCGGTTTTAGAGGAGAGAGGGCGCGAGAGAGATCGAGAGATAGCCTTTCCCATGATTATTGCATTCACCACTAAATAAACAGCAAACTGCACCCCAAACACCCCCGCCCCCCTCCACAAACACACACGCGCGCACGCACGCGCACACACACGTGCACACGGGGCGCCTGAACCTTCCCCTGTCTTTCTGGGAGCTCCATATCATCTCTTTGGACAGGCCACTCCTGGCAGACCTCCACTAAAACAACAAAGGGGCGAGGTGGCGTTGGGAGATGACACAGGTGAGCGTTTCAGTGACTGTGCCTTATCCACAGGGTTTATTGGTCGGCTCCTTCGATTCTACACTTGCAGTCTAGTTGTTGATCGATCCACGGTATGTTCCCCTCAAAGGTCTGTGAATCATCAGTCCTGTTTCTGCGCAGTGTTGAAAATAAAGAGTGTAAACGGAAGACAACAACACATTTCGTCGCCCTCTCCTCCCCTGCCCTCTACAGAAGTATCCATACATAGAGGTTATGATAGATAGAAATCTAAGACGCAAGGCTCACGGGTATATTTGTTACTATGAGGGCGAAAAACCAATGGACAGGTCTCCCTCACAGACCCAATTTACACTTCAGACAACCCTTCACACGAGGAGAGACATCGGCAGTTCTCACTGTTGTTACAGCGCAGGTGTTTGTGAGTGTCTGCTCGGTGAGAGTGCGTCCGGTGAGCGAGTGTGTGTGCTGTGTGAGTGCGCACGCTGTGTGAGTGCGCGCGCTGTGTGAGTGCGCGCTGTGTGAGTGTGCGCAGTGCGAGTGTGTGTGCTGTGTGAGTGTGCGCGCTGTGCGAGTAAGCGCGGTGTGAGTGCGCGCGCTGTGCGAGTGTTTGTGCTGTGTGAGTGTGCGCAGTGCGAGTGTGTGTGCTGTGTGAGTGTGCGCGCTGTGCGAGTAAGCGCGGTGCGAGTGTTTGTGCTGTGCGAGTGTTTGTGCTGTGTGAGTGTGCGCAGTGCGAGTGTGTGTGCTGTGTGAGTGTGCGCAGTGCGAGTGTGTGTGCTGTGTGAGTGTGCGCAGTGCGAGTAAGCGCGGTGCGAGTGTTTGTGCTGTGCGAGTGTTTGCGCTGTGCGAGCGTGTGTTTTGAGAGGGTGTGCGGAGCATGAGTGTGCTCACAGTGGGAGTGTGTGTAGCGTGAACAGTGAGCAGGCATTAGTGCTTGGATGTGTGTGTGTTTTTCACACTCATCTACACACACTCTATATGCTGGTTTCCCCTCGCCCAGAGTCGTTAGTAATTAACACATACGAGATCATTTCACACCAGGCCATCTGTTGAGTGCAGAGACAGGGACAGGGAGGGTGATGAGTCTCTGTGCTTCTTGTCTTCTCTACATCCAGGAAAGCTGTCTAGATTGTCTGACAGATGTGTTGAAATACGATTGATTTCCTCCTCAAGCTTCCTGAAGTTGAATACACTATTCTGGGATTTTGGTGTAATTTCAATTACATGCTGCTTCCAGTCGGCTAACTCCTGTTTTTGGGATTCATCTAAGAAAAGCCTCTATTAATCATTAAGTACAAGGTAGTTATCAAAGTACCATAGCGATATTGTCAAAAACGTACTATTGTCTGGTAAATATCAGAGAATACTGGGTGAATGCCTTTAACAGTAATGAAATATACAGATGACATATCAGATTATTCACAGTATTCTGAATTTTTAGGCATTGAACTGATGGTTTGTTTTTTCTACTCTGCAGTGATTTTGTGTGTGTGTGTGTGTTTGCGTTTGCATGCGCATGCGTCTTTCTGGTCATGCGTGTGTCTGGGATGTCCCCCATCAATAATTCAAAAGCAGCCCTCATCCTCTGTCTCCATCCGAACAGAGAGAGAAACATAACATCACATCTCTTCTAAAAAACCAAAAAGAATAAACAACTAAACAAGTGCCTGCCGGCTTTCCTCTCTGCAGCATAACAAGCTATTCTCTGCCTGTCACTCTCCTTCGCTCTGACACGGTGAGAAGAAAGGCGAGGAAAGGGGGATATTTGGAGAAAAGAAAGGGCCAGTTCAACCGTTTCAACCTTCTGTCTCTCAGACTGTTCTTGTGTGTCAGGGCTGGGAATAATTCATATTCCTGTCAGCTTCTTCCTATCTCTCTCCTCTCTCTCGCTCCTTTCCAACTCTTGCCCTCTTTCTCTCGCTCTCATCTCCAGCTTTCTCTCTCTCTTCATCATCTCCAGCTCTCTCTCTCCTTCTCTTCATGTCACACTCATCTCACCCACTCTCTTTCTCGCTATCTCTCTCTCACACCCCCTCTCTCACACCCCTCTCTCTCAAGGCCACCCCACCCCCCCAACCCCCCCCCCCCCAACAAACACACACACACTTAAGGAGCCCCTGAAGTTTCCTTGGAGACAAGAGGAGAGAGGCAGAAAGAGCGAGGAAGAGGGTTTGGGCACAAACGGAGGGGGGCATTTAATGGGAAGCTTTCTCTTTCTCTCTGCTAGTCTTTTTACTCTACAGCTCCTTATTAGAACATTACATGTCAAATCATAAGCAGCAGCTGTTGTTATTCCATTGGTATGTGAAGAATGAAGATGTGATGGTGAACCCATAATGAGAAACGTTGTTCGTCTGAGAACTGTTCTTTGACATATCTGTGTCTTATACAGTGGGGAGAACAAGTATTTGATACACTGCCGATTTTGCAGGTTTCCCACTTACAAAGCATGTAGAAGTCTGTAGTTTTTATCATAGGTACACTTCAACTGTGAGAGACGGAATCTAAAACAAAAATCCAGAAAATCACCTTGTATGATTTTTAAATAATTAATTTGCATTTTATTGCATGACATAAGTATTTGATACATCAGAAAACCTTTGTTTGCAATTACAGAGATCATACGTTTCCTGTAGTTCTTGACCAGGTTTGCACACACTGCAGCAGGGATTTTGGCCCACTCCTCCATGCAGACCTTCTCCAGATCCTTCAGGTTACAGGGCTGTCACTGGGCAATACAGACTTTCAGCTCCCTCCAAAGATTTTCTATTGGGTTCAGGTCTGGAGACTGGCTAGGCCACTCCAGGACCTTGAGATGCTTCTTACTGAGCAACTCCTTAGTTGCCCTGGCTGTGTGTTTCTGGTCGTTGTCATGCTGGAAGACCCAGCCACGACCCATTTTCAATGCTCTTACTGAGGGAAGGAGGTTGTTGGCCAAGATCTCGCGATACATGGCCCATCCATCCTCCCCTCAAGACGTCCTGTACCCTGTGCAGAAAAGCATCCCCAAAGAATGATGTTTCCACCTCCATGCTTCACGGTTGGGATGGCGTTGTTCTCATCCTTCTTCTTCCTCCAACACACGGCGAGTGGAGTTTAGACCAAAAAGCTCTATTTTTGTCTCATCAGACCACATGACCTTCTCCCATTCCTCCTCTGGATCATCCAGATGGTCATTGGCAAACTTCAGACGGGCCTGGACATTCGCTGGCTTGAGCAGGGGGACCTTGCGTGCGCTGCAGGATTTTAATCCATGACGGCGTAGTGTGTTACTAATGGTTTTCTTTGAGACTGTGGTCCCAGCTCTCTTCAGGTCATTGACCAGGTCCTGCTGTGTAGTTCTGGGATGATCCCTCACCTTCCTCATGATCATTGATGCCCCACGAGGTGAGATCTTGCATGGAGCCCGAGGCAGAGGGAGATTGACCGTCATTTTGAACTTCTTCCATTTTCTAATAATTGCACCAACAGTTGTTGCCTTCTCACCAAGCTGCTTGCCTATTGTCCTGTAGCCCATCCCAGCCTTGTGCAGGTCTACAATTGTATCCCTGATGTCCTTACACAGCTCTCTGGTCTTGGCCATTGTGGAGAGGTTGGAGTCTGTTTGATTGAGTGTGTGGACAGGTGTCTTTTATACAGGTAACAAGTTCAAACAGGTGCAGTTAATACAGGTAATGAGTGGAAAACAGGAGGGCTTCTTAAAGAAAACCTAACAGGTCTGTGAGAGCCAGAATTCTTACTGGTTGGTAGGTGATCGAATACTTATGTCATGCAATAAAATGCTAATTAATTATTTAAAAATCATACAATGTGATTTTCTGGGTTTTTGTTTTAGATTCTGTCTCTCACAGTTGAATTGTACCTATGATAAAAATGACAGACCTCTACATGCTTTGTAAGTAGGAAAACCTGCAAAAACGGCAGTGTATCAAATACTTGTTCTCCCCACTGTAGGTACACACCTATCAATTTCATTTCAATATTCAAGATGGAAATCTTATAAAGAAGGGAAACGTGATGTCTTCTGCACGGAATGGCTTCCTAAATCGTGTTAACCTTTCTAGTTCAATGGAGCCAGTGGATTTCAAAAGGGTTCTTCGGTTGTCCCAATATGTATTTTTTTAATTCCACATACAACACATGTAGACACATGTAGAGGTTTCATGTAGAACCCTCTGTTGAAAGGGTTATACTTGGAAGCAAGAAGGCTTATTAAAAGGGTTCTCCTACGGGGACAGCTGAAGAACCCTTTTAGGATCCTTTGGCAGTGTAACACAGGAGCTTCGGTCTCTCTGGTGTGGCATACAGCTGTACATCGTTGGTTAAACATTTGACCTGAGTTAATGACAGCATTTGATATGTAAATGACATATATTCATAAAGCATGTTTCCCTTTATGTAAACTCCGGGTGAACCAATGTTCAAACATATACTGTGGATATAAAAAGTCTACACACCCCTGTTAAAATGCCAGGATCTTGTGATGTAAAAGAATGAGATAAAGATAAACAATGTCAGAATGTGACCTATAATGTGAACAATTCAATTGAAAAACAAACTGAAATCTTTGAGGGGGAAAAATAACCTGGTTGCATAATTGTGCACACTTATAACTGGGGATGTGGCTGTGTTCAGAAATTAACCAATCACATTAAAACTCATGTTAAATAGAAGTCATTACACACCTGCCAGCATTTAAAGTGACTCTCAAATAAAATCTAGCTGTTCTAGTGGGATTATCCTGACATTTTCTTAGTTGCATCTCAGAGCAAAAGCCATGGTCTGCAGAGAGCTTCCAAAGCATCAGAGGGATCTCATTGTTGAAAGATATCAGTCAGGAGAAGGGTACAAAATAATTTCCAAAGCATTAGATATACCATGGAACACAGTGAAGACAGTCATCATCAAGTGGAGAAAATATGGCACAACAGAGACATTACCAAGAACTGGACGTCCCTCCAAAATTGATGAAAAAACTAGACGAAAACTGGTCAAGGAGGCTTTCAAGAGGCCTACAGCAACATTAAAGGAACTGCAGGAATTTCTGGCAAGTACTGGCTGTGTGCTACATGTGAAATGTGAAATGTCACCCAAAGAACACCATACCCACAGTGAAGCATGGTGGTGGCAGCATCATGCTTTGGGGCTGTTTTTCTTCAGCTGGAACCGGGGCCGAAGTCAGGGTGGAGGGAATTATGAACAGTTTCAAATACCAGGCAATTTTGGCACAAAACCTTCAGGTGTCCGTTATAAAGATGAAGTTCACCTTTAATTACAACATTGATTCAAAGCACACACCCAAATCCACAAGCATGGCTTCACCAGAAGAAGATAACAGTTTTGGAATGGCCCAGCCACAGCCCAGACCTGAATCCAATTGAACATCTGTGGGGTGATCTGAAGAGGGCTGTGCACAATCCGATGTCCTCGCAATCCGACAGATTTGGAGCGCTTTTGCAAAGAAGAGTGGGTAAATATTGTGCCAAGCTAATAGACTCCTACCCAAAAATACTGAGTGCTGTAAAAAATCTAAAGCTGCTTCAACAAAGTATTAGTTTAAGGGTGTGCACACTTATGCAACCAGGTTATTGTTATTGGTTATTGAGTTTTTTTTTTTTTTAACTGCACACAAACGCTTTATACCATGTTGTTAAACACAGCATTGCACACAAACACTGTTTACCACTACATTAGATATATAGCACTGCACACAAACGCTGTATACCACGCTGTTAAACATACAGGACTGTAGACCAACACTGTATAACAATATATTAGATAACACCTCACTAAATGTTACGGATTCTGGGAAAATGCTGTATTCTTCCTTAAGGACTCAAAGATCTTGTTGAGCCCCGTGCATACAGGTCAACTACAGCAGTGGCTCTCAACTGGAGGCATACTTTCAATGGAGTAATAAAAAGGTTTATTTATATTTATTTAGTTAGTTAGGATAATATTCATTTATTTCATGTCATGTGTTCTTTTTATAATTTTCTTAATGAAACAATTAGCTAGATTGAGATGAGAATGCATAGGAAGTGGTGGACAATGTGCTTAAATTATAATTTATGTGGATCATTTATAGTCTGGAGAAGAAAAGCAGTGTGTGTGAAAATATGAAAATGCATCCACTCACGACTGTAAGTCAGTCTGGATAGAAGCATTTGCTAAATTACCTAAATGTTAATTAAACAGTATTGCTATTTATCTGATTTTGTGGTCTTAAAACAATTAACTTGCCGACAAAAAATATTAAAAATGTGGGATTGTCTGTTCCCTTATATATTTATTTGCTCCATTTACTGTAAATTCCGTTTCATTTCCCAGGTGGTATCTTGTGAAAATGTTTTAATAATTGCTATGTGAATTTTGGGTCAAGACTTAGACAACCTGGTTCAGTGTGGGTCCTAAGGACAAAGCATTCACTGATCTATGGTACACTAGAGATGACAGGTTAAATACTGCAATCCAATCTGTTTCAGCATATAGAAGAGACCAGTTGACTAAACCTTTTAAAAATCAACTGAACCAACATGGCTTACAGGTTGACCCACGTTGTGCTCAGATTAGGGGTGTACTCACTGATGAGTAGAGGTGTCCTTCCCCATTCATGGCGATGTACAGGCCAGTCTTGACGGACTGGATGGCCACCACTCGAAGGCCCACTGGGATGAGGTTAAACAGAGCTGAGGGAAAAATCACATTAAACCGAATTGATAATGAACTTGCACTGTTCCTGGTCGTGGAGCAGGGTAGAATTCCCGGCTCCCTTTAAGCTGGGCCCCTATGCGCCCCTTCTACTTCACTGCCTCTCTGAATAATGCAGAATTCCTGACACTGTATGTTGAGTGTATCCGTCGTGTGTGCTCCCCTACGAGATATCAGTGACTAGCAGTGGTATCCAAGGAAATGTCTCAGGCAACTCTGACGGTAGCAGTCCACTAATGTCCACCACTAAGCCTGTCTGTATTGGTGTACCTATTATTTATGCGCCTATTAGATATAGCTACTCAATCAACTCTATGTCACTGGAAAAGATGGATACATACAGGGCCTTTGGAAAGTATTACGACCTCTTCACTTTCTCCACATTTTGTTGTGACTTTATTTTGCCATCAATCTACACACAATAGCCCATAATGAGAAGGTGAAAACATGTTTTTAGAAATGTAACTTAATTTATTACAAATAAAAACTGAAGTATCTAATGTACCTTCTGTAAGAATTCAGACACTTTGGCATTACACAAATTGAGCTCAAATGCATGCTGTGTCCTTTGGCCATCCCTGAGGTGTCTCTAGGACCTGACTAGAGTTCATCTGTGCCAAAATGTATTCACTGCAAGTGATTTTGAAAGGCTCAAATCTGTCTTTATAAGGTTCCAAGTTTTACAGTGACATAGCAAACACCAAGACACAAAGTCCAAGAAACTCCTTGTAAACCTCAGAGGTTTGTGCTCAGGCAATGTTTGGGTGAAGGTTATAAAAAAAAAAATTGTTAAAGTATTAATAGTTCCCAGGAGTAAAACGGAAGACATTTGGAACCACCAAGACTCTTCCTACGGCGGTCTGCCCAGCCAAAATAAGTAACCAGGCAAATGCTACGTCTGTCAAAAAGAAGGTACTGCTCATAGAACCGACTGAACCTCTACGGGGAGACCTAAATATCACAGTTCACCAATGCTCCTCATCCAATCTGACAGAGCTTGTGAGGATCTACTATCTTTGATGAGATTGTTGCTTTGCCTCACAGTTATACGCAGTGGTTAGTTTGGCTCTGACTCGTGTGTGAAAACATTACAGTATTATTATTATTATTTTAATTGTGGTGAAACCCGGGACAATTTTGCAGTGAATGTCGGAAACCGGGACATTTTAGTGTTTTACAGATATTTGTTGGGACCCGGGACACCCAGCTTGAAACCGAGACAAGCCCGGGCAAACCAAGACGTCTGGTCACACTAATCTACAAGGAAGAGTGGGAGACATTGCCCAAATCCAGATGTGCAAAGTAGGTAGAAGCATACTCAAGAAGACCTAAAGCTGTGATTGCTGCCAAAGGCACTTCTACTGAATAAAGGGTCTGAATACTGAATTGGCACAAATTTCTAAAGCTTCTATATTATGAGATATTGTGTGTAGATTGATGGCAGAAAAATGTGTAGAATGCAAATGGGTCCAAATACTTTCCGAAGGTACTGTACACATAAGCTACTCATCAGGTTTTAGTCATTTCGGAGAACCTCTTATCTTGAGACATTTCCAGTCAGCCCATTCATCGTAAGACATCCTATGGCCACACAACACTAAACACATGAATGAATGTGAAGACACGTATGAGGATGTGGCATTTCTTATTCACAAGCATGTAATAGTCGCGTGGGTCCGCATGGGAGACATCACACTTGACACAGAGCCTTCGTCATTCGCGTTGCCACGTGTCAGCTGTCATCTGTGCACATTTGACTCTTTGAAAGCTGTTTTTGGAAGACTTCTGATAAAACGTCTGTCCATGGATATACGGAGGTCGTCACTCAGTCACTCAATCCACTTTCCTGTGTGTGTGTGTGTGTGTGTGTGTGTGTGTGTGCCAGGGGCTGTGTGTATGAGTTAGTGAGGGTGTGTATGTGCAGACTCACAGGAGTTAGTGCCATCATCTTTGGTCCCATCCAGACATCCATCTGGGTTCATCTGCAAGTAGTATCCCTGCCTGCAATACAGCCTGGTCACAATGCCCTTGAGCTGTGGATCTACAGAGAGAGAGACAGCAAGGGAGAGACAGCAAGGGAGAAAGAGAGACAGGCAGAGAGGAAGAGAGAGAGTGGGGGATTAGTGTGATTGTCATTAAAATGTGGACTGACTCCAATGGGAAAGTTCTAGACCAGAGGAACAGGAGGATTCTTTCATCTCAACGATAATGTCAGCCAGGTTGTTACACAAAAGAGCAAGGAGACAGACCGAAGCTCAGGAGAAAACACTCTACATCTCAGACAAATCCAAGAATGACCGGCATTGCTGTGCAACACACATACACAGTCCTGAGACTAAATTATTTTCTCCCCCAAGACCCAGAGAGGGGGCGATTTTCTTTCTTTTTATGGAGGTACAGAGAGAGCGTGGGAAGTAGTCAACGCGGTGAACAGGAGGGATCTCTAGGAGTGCTGAGGGGAAAGAGGAGAACCAACTGACAGAGGAGGAGAACAGGGTTGACCAGCATTGGAATAATTTCATCCAACCAGAGAGAGCCTGTTAAATTATTGTAATTCCTAATTCTATTGACCAAGCACACACGTACACTCCTCCGCTCCACATAGTGAAAAACCATCACACAGGGACCGCGCCCTCCTGTGTAACTGCACACTGTACAACATATGTATATGTTCATTAACCACACAGTTTGTAAGGTAACCATCAGCACTAGAATTGCGAGTTAGAGCAAAAAACCAGTAAAGACATCAAGGTGAGCTGTACATTCACATTGAATTTGACTTTCATTTCTGGTTGAGTGAATATACAAATCGATTTGAGAAGGTGTTCGTAGCTTATCTGCATATTTCCCACTGCCTGGATAATCAAATGAATTGTATTTTCCGTCCATGGCTCTATTTGATAGAGACAGAGACATGTTTGGTGTGTTTGATTAGGTGGCACTACCGTGGCCTTCATCAGATGACTAACAAGGACATGCGTTATCTTTGGGATGTTACTCTTAGTGACAATACATGCTATTCAGTATGTGAAAAGAGGTTTCTTTGATGGCAAACTTACACCTCTTTGGTTTGAAACAAGTTACAGTATGCTGGCTTGCAAATACTCCAAATGTAGGGTATCCAGAAATGTCTCACTTTTGTCTCTGGCATTCCATTTGAATAATGGGGTAGGTATTACTGGGTTAGATTTTTTATTAAGACTATTCAATTTTGAATAGAGCAGGGAGAATAAGACCAACTAAAATACTGCATTCATTTATAAAAATGTATGCCATTGTGTACAATAACATTAACCAGGCTATTAAAGTACATGCAAAAATCTATTTTTAAAAGTACCCTGCAAGAGAGCATGCTGGGAAATACAATGACAGTAGGCTTGTTTGTGAGTTGCTCTGAAAACAAATGCATTTTTTTGTGTACTAAGCAAGCCTGTTCAAATTCAGCTGACTTCAAGAAGTGATTGTTGAGTAAAAACACTTTAACACGTTAGCTGAACTGATTGTCCTTTTGAAGTCCACTCAACTCCTATAACAGCAGTAATGACTACAGTACTTCAACCAAGGGTTCCCCAACCGTGGGAGACGACTATTAATCTGACGCCCTGCACTGAGGTAGACCACACCCAATACACACATCTCTCTCACACACGCCCTCCCTCTCCACTTATTCACTCAGGCCGCACCCTCTGATTTTCTACGGCAATGCGGGAATCCCCTCATGTTGTGGGTGTGTGAGTATCAGATGATGAAGGTGTGCTCCAACGAACATGACAGAATGTGACTGCAGACGAGACTGACCCAGTTCAGAAAGAGGAAGGGAGAGAGAAAGGGAGAGAAGCAGAATTTCTTGGGGCTCCCATTTTTCCCACTGGGATCCAAGAGCAATAAGAGGAACTGGTTCCTAACAACCATATACTGGTGGTCTGCTGTTCAGCGCAACTCACGACCTGTTTCCATTTTAGACCTGTAAGAAAGGCGCTGAACATTTTAATTTGGGGGAGGAAAATTCCCTTTAATCATGTAACACTGTTCAGTTGCTACTAATGACAAAAACAGAGTGAAAATGAGAAGAGAACGAGTTACTTAAATGAGAACAGGGGATGGCTCTGATCTCCAGACGTATTTCAGTGCTACAGATTCACTTAGAGGGAGCCATTATAACACTGTTTAATCAAGTGTGTCAGGGCTTCCTCCAATATCCTTTTGAGTCTGTGTGTTAGTGTGTGTGCGTGTATGTGTGTGTGTGTGTGTGTTTATCTCAGCAGGGAATCCTTCTGTTCCATATTGGCGTTAAGTGAAAGAGTGTTTAGACCATTGACTTCCACTTAGAGACAATGAGGGTAACAGGAAGCCACATCTGTGCCTTAACTAGACCCTCCTTAAGAATGTCTTTTATGGATGCTCTTGTTTCAGTGAGCATCGATGGCATTAAGGAAAAGTCCTAATCCTAAAGTGAGACAGATACAAAATTCAACATCCATAAATCAGATTCTTATTTCACAGGGAATGTCTATTTCTTTCATTTGCCACTTCCTGCATGTTACTAGGGAGAAATTCCCGTCTTCTCAAATTCCCACATCCTGTCTGTTACTAGGGAGACTGTTCCAGGATTCCCTCTTTCTGTGGGTTGCCATGGAGACAGCCGTGTGATTCCAATGTCCCTATTTGCTTTTCCAGAGAAAGGTATTCCCCCGTCTTTGTCTATTGAGTTCCAACAGTGTTTGTCTGCGGTTACTGTCCATGATGATCAATATAATTTTAACGAAAGCAACACTGATATATAGAACATGGATTGAACCATGTGTATTTCAACGGTCAAGTATCCTGAAATGCTGTTCTGCACAAAAGCAAATGAAACTTGTCCTCAGTGGTAAATCATTAACATGTTGTGTTCTGAGCCCAAATATAGGCACTTCCTGTACACATGCACTAGGAATTCTATGAACTATTTGCACTATTTGTGACGATATCATGGAAGGCGTAAAGGTATGGAAGGAGACTGGCTATTGACCGCACTGGATCATTACCTTTGAGGATGGGGAGGAGGGGACAGTGTAGAAGTTACCATCAATCTGAGCAATAAAATGAAAGTATTCTACAGTAACTCCCTGGCAGAACACACACAGCTATGTAAACGTCCCTCACATGGGGATCCGATATATATATATATATATATATATATATATATATATATATATATATATATATGTGTGTGTGTGTGTGTTTTTATCCACAGGCAAAAGTTTCCATCTGTATATTCTGAAAAATCTTATTATTGCGTCATCCCTAAATAACATCTCAGGGTGTAAGTGAATGACTCCGTTCTTCTAGCTAACAGCTGGCTTGATCTCCTGTTGCTTTTGATGGTTAAGACTGCTGTCTGTGGATGGGTGAAGACTAGAGATTTGGAAAAGACAATAAAATCGCGATAGGGATATCATTAACAGAGGCGACCACAGATAGAAAAGGGTAAATGAAGGACAGAGAGGGAGGCAAGAGAGGGAGGGGGGGCAGTAGTTCCTTCTGGAATCAAAGGAGACATTACCAATTCTCCATGTCACAGAAAAATGAATCGGTGAACAAAAGAGAGGTTTGACAGATCAAAGCAGCTTTCCTTCCCATCTCCTCTTTCCCACCTTCTCATCCTATTCCTCGTCCTTTTTACTCTCCACCCCTTCAAATACATCTTCCCTACCTTATTCCATCTACTCTTTCATTCCTTCTCTCTTCGTCTTTTCCCGTTCTCCTTCTTTCCCTCACAGGTCCCTCTCGACCTCCCCTTCCTTTTCTGTCCTTTCTTTCCTTTTGATCCTCGCTCCTTCCTCCGCTGTTTCTCACATCCCTTCTATTTCCCTCTTCTGCTGCTCCCTTCACCCCTCACTCCCTTTCCCTATTCTACTCCTCTCCTACTCCTCCTTTCCTCATCCATTGCTCTCCCTGGGGGGGGGGGAAAGATGGGCAACCCTGATTGCATATATCATTTTTGACAGAATGCTTGAGGCAGCTCCTCTGAACTACTCTGCTTCACGGTCTGCCTGTCTGTCCGTCTGCCTGTCTGTCCATCTGCCTGTCTGTCCTTCTGCCTGTCTGTCTGTCTGCCTGTCTATCCGTCTGTCTGCCCGTCTGTCTGCCTCTATAATGTGTTCTGCATGCCTGAACATGCATGTGCATGTAAATGTCTTTGTGTGTGTGTGTCTGTGCGTTTGCATCCCATCTAGCAGGCCACAGGTTGCACTGAGTGTCACAGGCGTTGACAAAATGGCTGTCACTTGACTGAGGTTGCCATACCACCATCACTCAGGCTTCCCTATGTCTCCTGACACCAGTCAGACTGTCAAACCATTTGTTTTTCCATGACATACATTTCATTCTTATATATTTTTGGTGTTAGACATCCTATGAATGATATACTATAGAGAAGCCTATATGTTATCCAAGCTATGTCAAACCGAATAGGCCACATGTCCTAATTTGTTTCAGTTTTTTGACTCAATCTTATTGACGTTTTGTAATAAAGACCTACATTATGGACAACTACAATATGTCCTTGTTTAGTGGAATATTGAATATGCCAACCAGGTTCACACATTCACCCTTTAAATATGTTTTAATATTTTGTTTAATTCCTGCGTTTAAATTTCATATGGATTTTGTCTGGTTCCAATTTATTTGAAACTCACAGTCAATGGAAAAATAATCCATCAGTGGTAGGCTGTAATAATACGAAAAAATATACGTACAAATTGAAGTCTGACTTTGGGACTTGTGTAATTCTAAGCCTTTTCAACTGGCATGAGCGTTAATGAGAACTATCGTTGTAAAGAACGAAACTGCAATTCAGTTTAACTTACCCGCCACTCTGCTCAGTCTACTTTCGTTACCTTCCTACAGTTAATAATGTATTTAAGGGTAAAGTATTGAACCATTGGAACTAACGAATGCCTACTCTCCGTCGCGCGTAATGACAACAGTAACGTATGTGCGCCTCCCGCGCTTTTCGCTCTGCCCACACCTTGTCTCCGTAGCCTTCTCTTCTTCAAGCCGAAGATTCTCACTTTAGAGAAGATATCGACCAAATTCCCGTTACAAAGTCCTTTATTCTTGTTGGGGCTTCGTCTCCGTCGGTGTGGCGTCGGACGGTGGACTTGTTGTTCCCGTACCTGTCTCTTCTGTCTGATCAAACCGCCGGCAATAGCTGCCATGTCTCAGCCGAACAACCGGTGGGCAAAGGTAAACTACACACAGAGCCCGTTCCCAATTTTTCCCTTTGGGCACAGAGCGCAGACGACACAAAACAATCGTTTCTGTTCGGTCTGCGGCTACAGCCCCATAGCTGTGTCAATGTCTCTTCTTTAGGCTACCCGTCAGAAAAACATTTCGATACTACGCAATCAAGTCCAAATACCACATTTCGGTGAAGATAAAGAACATTGCGTTGTCATTTTATAACGGCAATTCAACAACTAGCAGCCTGTCCCCGTTGCTGTCAAATGATTTCGAAATAAAGCGTACGAATCCTCGGAAAGACAAACGTTCTGCAAACTGACATTTCCAATATCCGTACCTGGTCATCTTTTTGTATTAAATGTCAGTGACGTTTGATGTCACATTGTCCAAAACACGAAAATAATTGTCGAAAGGTTTCGTTCTTCTGTCCGCCCATATATGTTTAGAGTACCTCCCGGTCTTCTCCCGGTGATCACAAAAAATACAGCTTATCGAAAATGTGAACATGTGAGTTGAAGCCACGCGCCCTGGGAGTCTGTCACTCAAAAACAAACGAAGCGATTTTAACGTAATTATCTATCGTGAAGGACGCACGCAACAGACGCTCCCCGGGTGGGGCTCGCTCCTTGGAAGAGAGGTGTGTGATGCTTGCCTTGCGCGCACACATCCACCAAGTCAGTGCGCCAATCAGCCGGTCTCTGCCTCTTCAAAAAAATATACAAAATATAAACGAATAGGCACAACGGAGGGGCACACCGTAACCATCTCCGGATGATTCAAGTACAATGTAACGAATTAACATATTGTCTCAGAAATGCCCGCAGGAACTTCTCTGCATCAGGTAAAATGGTGACGCAATTTTCTTTCACGCTCCAAAAACTTCCTCCACCACGTCTCATCTTTTTTCCTCGGCGAGAAGGGAAGGGGGCGATTAGAAAGAGGAGAGGACACGACTCGGGTTGGCTCCCGATTTTCTGTGAGATGTGAATAATAATAAGCGGCAAATATAGGTGGGCTATAGCCTAACTCATCAATCAAAGGAAACGAGAACCGCTAGACCCTTCAGATAAAAACAGAGTGTGTGCGTCAGATCCCAGTCCCTCGCTCTGGACAATCGCTTTAGAAATAAATGACTATAAAAGAGCGGGCGCCTCCTAAAAGTGACTATTACGACTAAAACACTCGGCCACCTGAGCCTAACAGTGTGTTTGTGTGTGGGGAATACACACACGTCAGCCTTTCTATCGGATGTCCCCACAAATATAATAAACCTAAAAAAATCAATGCACATACTCATTTCCATACTTG
This sequence comes from Esox lucius, assembly GCF_011004845.1. Lineage (NCBI taxonomy): Eukaryota > Metazoa > Chordata > Actinopteri > Esociformes > Esocidae > Esox > Esox lucius. The sequence continues at coordinate 13,190,922 of NC_047590.1, forward strand.
GAAACGTGCACTTTCCGGCTACGAGGTTAGGTTTATGGTAAAACATCTAGGTTGCAGCGATACCAGTTCGGGTTAGGTTTTAGTGCTTGGTTGAGTAAGGGCATAAAGCCTAGATTAATGAGGTTAAGGTGATTGGTTAAAGTTTAGTGCTAGGGAATAAAGAACATATGTCTGGGGACATCCGGTCCTCACATGTACAAGTAGACCTGAATCACACACACACACACACACACACACACACACACACACACACACACACACACACACACACACACACACAGACACACACACAGTGATATCATGGTGTGTGTTGCCAAAGAAGCAGATACTATTCTGAGCGCGGAGACGTGTAACTAAATAGTCAACGTTGACAATGTACATTTAAACCTGATCTGGTGTTTTCCAAAATTCGATGGTAGAGACCAAGCTCATTGGAAAAGCACAGTGGAAAAAACCCGACTGGCAATATGATGTGCTTTGTAATTAGCCTCCACATATAACAAACTGTGTAAAAACATCACTTAATCTGGATTTAGAATAGGCCATAACATCAAAACACCAATTTCTGATGTTTGACGGCGTTAATACTAAATGAACAATGGCAATCTAGTCAGGCTGTTTGTGAAATTCAAATGAAAAATGTAGAGGAAGTATACTTTTGGTCAGGTAAATTAATTGACCAGGGAGAACTGATCTATCAAACGCAACCAGCACCATCCGCGTAGAGACAGGTCTTATTACAGAACCATGGACAGCGTCCGCCACCTCGTTTCTCTGCGCAGTGAAAAAAACATGACCTTTCTTGAATGGAGATATATCAATTATTCGTGGTGTGAATATCCTAAGATTAAATATGTTTTTCCTTAACCGGATTCTAAGCTGTAGCCTTTTTCTGACCGCGTCTGAAACAATATGAATGTATATGGCCAGGATCACAATGAGTCATCATCATCCGAGGTAGAAGCGAGGCCTTTCTCACCTGTTGTCTAGATGCTGTCCTTTGAAAAAAAAAAAGCACGATCACAGTGAGGCTTCGTAGTGGTTTGAGTACATTTCGAATCTAGAACATATTTAAAATCTAAAGGTGCAAGTTGGCGGTAATCCAATGTATTCTTTATTTTAGAAGCCTTTGCTAGGTACACAAAGGTTATTCGTTTTCCATAAAGGATTTTAAACTCGACAGAGCCATCTACTGTTGGTCTCTTCGTGCAATTAAATAAGGTTATTATAAAAATGAATTTCAGATAAGCAGTTTGATTTATCTTCAACTAAGATAAGTGCTGTGCTATCTTAAATCTGTATCCGTTTTTTTTGACCGAATTAGCCTAATGTTTAAAATATTCATGAACGAGAGTCGATTCACCGGAGATACGTTATACAGTAGCTATAGCCGGTTAGAATGCTCTGAACTGAAGTTCATAGATAATTAAAGGCTTGCCAAGCTCAGGTCTGGACAGTTGTTGCCTCTGTCATAGTTTCGGGTTTCATGCGTCACGTTGTGCAAGCCGGTGTTTTTGAAAACAGACTCACTGAAGAATGAGAATTTTATATCATTTTCCGTGACAGTTACAAGCCATTAACATTAAAAATGTACTACCTAACGCAAACTGCTTTCCCCAACCAAAAAAATCTGAATGCATACCCTGTCCAAATCTGATGACATTCAAAAAGGCTAAATCATGTCTTCAGGAAATCTTCAACCTTAGCTTACAGCAGAAGATGAAGTTGCAGAAAAATAAAGTGAAGATGAGACCAGACCGCTTGAGGGCGCCAGAGTGTTCAAAAAAAAATTCTAGCCCCCGTGTGATAAACAGTCCGTCCTTTCGTTGTCTGGTTGCTGTACATGTGATTATCCTAATACTGAAGTGCATACGGTGTCACAGGATGTCATTCAACTATCTCCTGTCACCATGTGGGCCTACAGAGCTATGTCACAAACGAATAACTAAAAGGCAATGTAATGTGTATATTCACACAGACCACTTACATATGGCCTGACTGGCAGTAGGTTTGGGTATGGATAACAAGGTTTCATATCCGTGGAGCCGATCTAAATGCTACACTGCTAAATGCAACACAACATTGGTGACCCCATAGAACGTAAAGGGTGCTGATGTAAGGGTCTTCTGAGATGCATTTAAGTCTGTGTGTTGTTGTTAATGCAGTTAGAAGGCTGCATGTGCACGTTCAGGAGTGCAGCCTTCTAAACTGATGAATAAACCAAAGCCTTCTGACCGAACGCACATTAAAATTAATCTGTTCCCCTCGTCGCAATGTTTACATAAAAGGATCTTCTCTCTCAGCTTCAAAAGGAAAAGACCCCCCCCCCCCACCCCCTTGTGGAAATTCATGCCCTGCCTATTATTGAGTGAAGTAGAGAGAAGGATTTAAACACACTCTGAAACACACACACACCATTTTTTTTCTCCCGCTCAATCCTCTCACTCTTTCTTTCCCAGAGCCCCTTTGTCTGTCTCTCTCTCTGCCAGAGGGTCTCATTACTACATATGCAGATTAGTGTATGAAAGAGAGAGATACGATGAAGTGTATCTGCTGTGTTTCACTCCTGAGGGAGTTTACTGACACATTGAAATCAATACACTTTCTATCTGGTTCATTGAACTGTGTATATCTATATATTATCTTCCATTTATACAAAACCTTCTGCTTGTATCTTGTATCTTTTCTTTCTATATCCCTCAGAATGAGGTCATCCGAAAAAAGGCAGAGTAGAATGAAGATGAATGGATATTTTATGTTTTCTGCAGGGGAGAGGAGACAAGAGGGAAGAGGTGAGAGAGGGAAGAGAGGGGCGAGGAGAGAGAGGAGGGGGAGATGACAGAGAGAGAGAGAGAGAGAGATCAGAGGAAAGGAGAGAGAGGACAGCTCCCTCTAAAGGTGATTCAGGAACACAGTCCTCTTTCTCAGTCTCTCCATCCTCCACTCTCTTACTCTTTACAGGTGGATACGTCCCAGCTGATTTATGATGGCCCAAATGTAAACCTAATCATAACACATAACACGAAGAAGAAGACAATAACAATGTAAATACGTGCATCGGGGAATGAGAATTTGACAGTAGACAAATCTCGTATCAGTATGCCACAATATATTTGTTAGTGGAACACAACGTTTTGCAAAAGCACAATCAGTTGCTGCTAATGAAGAGATCCCCTTGGGTTTTAGACATGTGTGGGTGGTTGGTGGGGGACTTCAAATCATCCGATGAACAGTAAGAGAAGGAAAAGAGGCAGGGAGAAAAGGAAGGAAGCTAGGGAGAGACGAAAAAGTGTGAGACAGAGGGAAGGAGGGGGAAGGAGGGGGAGAGAGGGGAGGAAACATCAGAGCTACTACAGGTTTCCCTGGCCTGAAGGGGTGTGCAGGGACAACCGTGTCTCTCACTGCATACTGATGTGCTGAGTCACAGCCAACACACACACACACACACAGACACACACACACACACACACACACTCAAACAATAAAGCTGGGACAGCCCTCTTGCAGTACCACCCCTGTGTTGCCTAGGTAACGTTGGGTGGATTCCAAAGTGCCGTCTCTGGCCAGAAGACATTTGGACACCTGCAGAAGATTTGAATGTTCTATATGGGAAGGAGTCAGGGGTCGTGTTCCTGCTACAGACAACAGGGTCAATATTAGCCCATCAGTGATCTATAGGAGACCAGTGGATGCTAATCTGGCCTTACATCTGTATACCTATTGATCACACACATACATAAAGAAAGAAGCCCTTTTATATGACCCAGCACCCCAATAATGGAACAACATAACCCCTAATGCCTGGACCGTTGAGAAGCAGTCTAGAAGTTCTTACAAAATAACCCAGAAAACATATTTGTAACATAACAAACATGGTCAAGTATTTAATGATGAAGGATGCCCAAACGTTACTCTAACAATCATCAGGGTAGTTTGCAGCATGCAACATTCGTCACCCTAACTACTGTGTCTTTTTCGCTGTCTCCCACACACACAAACCACACAGACACATTTACGGCTTTTCTTGTGCATGAAATTACGGAGCCTTGACCTGTCTGCACACAAACACATTCAGACTGCAGATGTAAGTAAATACGACAGACGCACACTCATACAACACGTTGTGTGTATCTGTGACGCCACCAAGTGGTCACACATCACTAGCTCCCCCAAACTCAGTAACGAGAGTTGGAGGAGGGAGTTCAACTCTAAATTGTGACTCATTTAAGAGACTGTGGTGAAGCCTTTTCTTCTCCTTCCTCGTGCTCACTCTCCTCCCTTCTCCTGTCCCTCCATCCTCTCAGTCAGGGAACCGGGCTGAGTACTGTTGCTATAAAAAGACTAGCCACACCAGGCGCCAAATGTCCCCACCAGTGACCCCCACCCAGATGAATACAGTATTATACGATTACATTTTTAAACATCGGCTACATTCAGTGAATACACACACTCTTCATTAAGTAATGTTTGGTCATTAAAGAGAGATACAGTTTTTTTTGGCAAGTTAGACATTTCAACTTTTAGTGCTGTAGCACCATGCAGACAGTTATTTTATTTTTTTGTGTGGGGGGGTCAAAGTTCAATTCCTTGACTTCTTTAGCTGACTTACTCGGTTGAATGAGTGGAGAACAGCCCAAACACATTAGATGGCTGTATAGATTCTTGTGGGGACGTTTTGGGTCACATTGCTGTTTTCTTTGCTGAGTCCATCCTCTGTCATTAGAATGGCTTGCACAAGCGACTACATTCTTTTTAATTTGACCGCTGCTACAGCAGTAAAGGGATGTGTAACATTCAGAAATATCCCTAAACCGGTCACACATTTCTGAATACTTAACTACTGTCTGTGCCTGTTGTATTTGCTTACATCTGCGGTCTGAATGTGTTTGTGTGCAGAGAGGCCAAAGCTCCGTAATTTCATACACACAAAAATACATAAATCACTCCTTTTCTATTATAGAGAAAGTGGAGGTAAATGACTGGAATCCATCACACACACACACACACACCTACCCTGCAAGGGATTCAACTCATCAACAACCAGCCCCTACGCCTCTGTTACCCAGACAGCCATTAATGAGATGTGAGACAGGTAAGTAGTGTTGACTGACGTGGCCATGCTGTCATGTTCAGAAGCTCCAGGCCCTCTGTCCATCTCAGTCTTCGCGATGACGCCTGGCGTCCAGTCACGATACAGCGATGACGCCTGGCCTCCAGTCACTTTACAGCGATGATGCCTGGCGTCCAGTCACGATACAGCGATGACGCCTGGCATCCAGTCACGATACAGCGATGACGCCTGGCGTCCAGTCACTTTACAGCGATGATGCCTGGCCTCCAGTCACTTTACAGCGATGATGCCTGGCGTCCAGTCACGATACAGCGATGATGCCTGGCGTCCAGTCACTTTACAGCGGTGACGCCTGGCGTCCAGTCACTTTACAGCGATGACGCCTGGCGTCCAGTCACTTTACAGCGATGATGCCTGGCGTCCAGTCACTTTACAGCGATGATGCCTGGCCTCCAGTCACTTTACAGCGATGATGCCTGGCCTCCAGTCACGATACAGCGATGACGCCTGGCCTCCAGTCACTTTACAGCGATGATGCCTGGCGTCCAGTCACGTTACAGCGATGACGCCGGGCGTCCAGTCACGTTACAGCGATGACGCCGGGCCTCCAGTCACTTTACAGCGATGATGCCTGGCGTCCAGTCATGTTACAGCGATGACGCCTGGCCTCCAGTCACTTTACAGCGATGATGCCTGGCGTCCAGTCACTTTACAGCGATGACGCCTGGCGTCCAGTCACGATACAGTGATGACGCCTGGCCTCCAGTCACGATACAGTGATGAAGCCTGGCGTCCAGTCACGTTACAGCGATGACGCCGGGCGTCCAGTCACTTTACAGCGATAACGACTGGCCTCCAGTCACTTTACAGCGATGATGCCTGGCGTCCAGTCACTTTACAGCGATGACGCCTGGCGTCCAGTCATGTTACAGCGATGACGCCTGGCCTCCAGTCACGTTAAAGTGATGACGCCTGGCGTCCAGTCAAGTTACAGCAATGATGCCTGGCGTCCAGTCACGTTACAGCGATGACGCCTGGCGTCCAGTCACGTTACAGCGATGACGCCTGGCCTCCAGTCACGTTAAAGTGATGACGCCTGGCGTCCAGTCACGTTACAGCGATGACGCCTGGTGTCCAGTCACGTTACAGCGATGACGCCTGGCCTCCAGTCACGTTAAAGCGATGACGCCTGGCGTCCAGTCACGTTACAGCGGTTGTTCCAGTAGTTTTGGTGTTTAACCAGGCGCTGTCTGTCAAACGTCAGTATTATCTCAAGGAACTTTTTAGAGAGCAGAAGTTTCTTCCTTCCTGACCTCCCATGTAGGCCAAGGTTTAGCTGTCTCTTCCTGACAGTGGACTCATGTACATCAACACTGACAGTGGCAAGTGCGGCCCGCAGGTCCTTTGAGGTTACCTTGGGGTCCTTAGAGGCTTCTGGGAGCATCTGTCAGTCAGCTCTTGAGCTGAATATATATTGCTTGTGGTCTGGTCGAATTCAACAGCATGTCATTTTTCAATACAACAAAAGGTGCTGGATTAAGATTTAGACCTAGCTCTACAGCCCGTAATCCAATAATCTGATGTCACGCAGACATACAAGGATGACAGTAACTAGCAAGGGCATAACACAGACCTGGCGCTGGATGTATCAAGCCTCTTAGAATCCGAGTGATAATGCAGGATTACTATGACCTTTTAGATTACAATGCCTAATATCACATGGGCAAGTGAGACCTTCTGCTCTGAGAAGTTACATGCATTATCACGGAGGTGACCAGGACTGAGTGTTCACACAGATACGCAGAGACAGCGCTAAAGAGCCTGACCTCATTGTTAACATGTCAATCGTCACTAAAGGTGCTTTCCATGGAAGGGACAATACCAGGTGGTGACAGCGAGTAGCGACCGGGGAGGATGTGCACACACACGCACACACACGTATAGACCAGTAGAAAGATTTGTTTTCTACCGAGGTTGACTTTTGGGGAGATTACTGTGCATTATAAAAGGAGTTAGGAGCTAGAATAGGTATTATATGCCGCTGTTTCAGTTTGCACAGAGTTCGAGAATCGAGAATCTGATCAATAGATGAAAAACGGTTCCACATGAGATGATTAAGACAGAAATGTCCTCTCCTCCACAACAAATTAATTACTCGCCCACACACAAACTCTCTCCTCACACAGAGAAACAGACACACACATCAACTTTAAACAATGATCTCAGACCGAGGCTTGAGCCTGACGCCTGCCTTATCGTACACTTGTGTCAGGTTGCTCTGTGTAGGAGTGTGTGTGCGTTACTCTGTGTGTATGCGTCACCGTAATCTCTTCGGGTGATGTAAAGCATGGCCAACCGAAACAAGCAACTTCTATTAAAAAAGAACAACCACTTACACCACTGATAATGATGAGTAACAATAGATACAGTACAAGATCAAGAAAGAGTATGCAGTTTAAAAAGTAAAAAATAAATTATATTCATTATTAAAAATATAAACAAAATGTACTGGTGCTTTGTCCCTAAGGCTATGGCAACTCAAATAATACAACCTGCATGTACGGTTGACATCTCTTCACAATTAGGACAGACAGAATCTGACATGATGACATCACGAAAGAGCTACATACAGTCGGACAAGATGATATCACAGTAGAGTTACAGAGAGTCGGACAAGATGACATCATAATATTGTGGAAGACAGAAATCTGGGCAAATAGGTTCTCAAGTCTGCAAAAGGGAATCCAAATCAACATCAGTTTGGGAAACCAAATGGACCACAGCTGCCCAAAATTATAATCTACATGTTTATGCATTTGACAAGCAGATAATTCAGAAATCCTGTGAACGTATTCTCAACCTCCCCATGTGCAGAAAGATGAACCCAGTGACTGAAAAGTGTCCCAGCCAAACAGCCATTTAAGACCATTGTCCTAAAGTAACTAGTTGGAACTCCTGTTCATTCTCCTTCTCCCCTCAGTAACTTTTTAGACTCTTACCAATATTCCTCACCTGGTCTAGCTTTCCCCAATGCAGCGCGTATCCTTCTCTCTGCTACACGCAGCACTGTCTCTACATCCATGAGCGACACACAAACCCTCCTGGGACCCCTCTTTATATCTCTCCACTCCCCTTCACTATCTTCCACTCTGGGCTATGAATATCTCGGTTGAGTCCAACATGCATCAGGACCTCAGGAGAAACCCAGAGACAGAGAGAGGAACAAAATGTTCACCAGGAATGTTGTGGTCTCTGGACTTCATAAGTGTATTGTGTTGAACTGCTTTTGGCAGAGATTTTGGAATCTGTTCTCGCTCAGATATCACAAATACCTGAAGGACAACTTCCTTCAACCCTTACTGGAACACTCATACACTGTACGTATGTCGAAAGAAATGTGGGATTATGGGTAATGTGGTCCAGGCGTCATAACAAACCGAAATGAAGGCCTTGCATCGGAGAGTTCTGGGTAAAGTAGTCCAAGGATCTACCCTTTATGGAAATGTAGGCCATCCAGTGGAGGATTAATTCTGATCACAGAAGGGGGTTGAGTTTGTGTTGCAGTGAGGAGCAAGTGAGGACGGGGGGGGGAGGTCATTAGACGCTTACGGATACTGGAGCAGGAAGACTGGGGGGGACAAACAACCAACACACAAAGCCAGAGCTTGAGAAACCGTAGATATGGATCAATGTAGAATACTGTCAGTGCTTGTGGCTTTAAGTGAGAAGTCCAGGCTTCAGGAAACACATTATCATTGGTACATTGTCAGCGTTTCAGACTCAGGATGATGAAAGCACACAAAAAACGATGAGCGCGTGCACGCACATGCACACACACACACAAGCACACACTGCGGTTATGGGGGCACCACAACATTAATCTAATTTACAACCTAATAACGTTTATTGTCCTTTCACATGACAATGAATTTTCAGTTTCATTTGTACAGTTCCACAGAGACAAAAGCAAACCGTTTCCACTGAAGGTGACAGTATACAAATATTAACAGAAGCTCAAGCCAGCTCATATGTTTGTCAGGAGTACACTGTAAAAATGAAAACAGCACGATCATCTAATAAACCAGTATAGCGTATCCATTCTGATATTGGGTGTTACACAGAAAGTGTTTTAAACAGAGAAGAGGTACTTTGACACCTAATATTATTCTTCAAACTGAACATGCATGTTTTACAAGGATCGAACAAACCCCTTTGAGATTCAGAGCTTGTAAAAGGCAGAATTAAAACACAATAAAGTACCTCATAGAATGAAGTGAGAATGGCATTAGAGTGAGAATGGCATTGGTTAATAGCCTTGATTTTACTGATACCAAGAGAGTACTGTTCGTGGGAGAATACTGTTCGTGGAATTCTACATTTATTTTTATATTATTGATTTCCACAGATTAGAAACAGGAAGAGACAGACTGAAATTTGAACATGTGGAAGCGGACTTCTATACCAGTAAGATGGTACATTTGAATTAAATCTGAAATAAACACAGGCAGACAGACTGGAAAAAGTAATATAAGAAGAACACATTCATAGGCTATGAAAGATAGAGAAAATTGCCATGCGGCTCTGTTTAAAGGATTGTGTGAAATAAAAATAAATTCATTTTATAATTATTTGACACAATGTTCTAAGAATGCTTTCCATGTTAATATTAACCAACTTGCTGTGCCATGAGGTGTAATAGATTATGTTGAATAGATATCCAAACGATCAGTAAAACTCACATTAAACATAACACAAATTATTTCTACATTTCCAATTTTTTATTAAGCTAAATACAGTCGCTGTCATTGTTTGCTGTAGAACCTGAAATTGCTGCTGGTGGATAAAGCACTATGCCTAATAATATAATGTTAAAAAAACTGTCCAAAACCTTTTATATTCTTTGCAGGAGCACTTCACCCTGGGGGGTCATTAGGTGGTGTGTATCATATATCTGAGAGATTTCTAGGGCACTGAGATTGGTTTCACACATAATTGGGCACAAGAAGAAAGGTTTGTTTTTTGCGTACAAAAAACCCACAGCAAAACCACTGTGTGGAGTGAAGGGCAAGTAACATCTGAAAAATGAATGTGAGCCATCATATGTCTTTCAGCCATGCTCCTGTCAGCAGATATATTCATAAATGTACAGGGGGTCAACATTTTTCCTCTTTCTAAAAGACTCTGAAGCCAGAACTTCCTGCATTGCTGTAGTCCCTCTCCTACACTCACCAGGTTCCGTTAAACATCACCCCATGGTAGACAGGATCCTGCTTGTTGGCTAACTTTACAATAAGCAACACAATCAATTGTTGTCATGATTTTGAAGTATTCCTTTTTGCAAGTGATCATACATTGGTGTATGAAGTCACACATTGTTTCACCAGAATAGGCTACTATACAGTGGATTTCAGTTAAAAGGAAGGACCAAAATGGTGAATATGTAGGTTCATTCTATTGATTTGTGCCTCATGTCTTCCAAAAAACATTAGGAATTTACGGCAGAGAAAGAATGAATCCGTATCTATATTTACAGGTAAATGTGTGTTAATGTTGGTGTTTTTGCCAACTGTAACCAGAAATTACACAAAGGTATAGCATAGTCTTTTTAGATATTGAGGAATTGAGACTCGCTTATTGGAAACCATTGCTATGGGAATTCTCTATTGAGATCCGTCACCGGCAAGAGTAGGCATTGGACTACTGTACAATGACTACTCTTTTTACACAAGATTACTGTTGCTGTTATTGCAAATGGTGGCGTCTTTCATATTAGGACAAGAGCTAGTGGAAAGTTGAGAAAACATGAATTCTTATTTCCACTGGTAAACATGTGTTAATGTTTTCCCGTTTAAGTAAATAGGTGTTAATGTTATTGTTTGTTGGTATGTTATATAAGCAAGGTAAATGCAAATGTGGTGTTTATCTGTGAAATCCGTTGTATTGGGATGTATTACTGGTAGTGGCTCCAAGCAAATGAGATGTAACAGAGCATTTTTCTGCATTGGCTTGAAATCACTTCAGACAGACATACAGCACCACACAGGCAGGATCAATGGATCTTGCTTAAAAAGTCTCTTTTTCGTCTTTGAAAAATAATGATTGTATTCTCTGATTGCCATTTTGTTAGGGAGGTGGTTTTCTATGTTCTCTATGAATTCTGGAACTTGTGGTATTTATGAACAGACCCACACAGGCAAAGTAGATTCAACCACGAAATACAAACTCAGATGGTGTTTTCATGACACAAATGTCTTTCACTGTTAACATGTGTAATTAGTGCATTAGTTACCGCGGAGTGCGGTGAAATGCCCCCAGCTCTGTTGCCACAGATTTAGTGTTTCTAAGCTCTTAGTTTTAACAGTGTTCTACCTCCAGGGAGGGGTGCTGTTTTGAAAACATCGCTGGCAGACTTTAAATAAAACATACAGGCCGTTATGGGAGTGTGTAAGGGATGTGAGTGATTTTGTGTGTGTGTGTGTGTGTGTGTGTGTGTGCGTTTGTGAGAAAGGATGAAAGGGTGAAAACATCTAACTGGGTCATGCTTGCATGGAAGATGAAGCATTAAGAAATATAACCATTTTTTTCCCTTTTAATAATGATTGAGCGATATTAGAGAACAAACAGTAAATGATGAATAAAGAAATGCACATCTAACAAACTCAAGACATGAGCAGTATCGGAATAACATTAAAATGATCATTATTACACAGTGTTGTACCTGAGTATAAGGATATTGAATTTGGATTTGAAATGAAACAATTACTATAAGGGTACATGTGGATTTTCAGCAGTGTGTTTGCCAACATGAGGACCAAAGAAGTTTCCATAATAGCCAAGCAAACCATTATACGGCTGAAAAATCTGAAATAAACCAAGGCTTTACAAAAACAACAGTCTAAAACATGAATTAAGCAGGAATGCACGTGTCCTCGGCAATTGCATGCAGCCAGATAAGCAAATAAAAATCTCTACAATGGATGACCAAATAATTCTCACCATTATAAAGATAAATAATGGCCCGACAGATCAGGGAACACTTTTCAGGAAGTTGGCCTTCATGTCTTAACCACTACCATCTGCGGGAGTTCACAAGCAGAACTACAGAGGTTACACTGCAAGGTGCAATCACTGGACTGTCTGTCTAATACGATGTGCACACTGGACTGTCTGTATAATGGGATGTGCACACTGGACTGTCTGTCTAAAAGGATGTGCACACTGGACTGTCTGTATAATGGGATGTGCACACTGGACTGTCTGTCTAAAAGGATGTGCACACTGGACTGTCTGTCTAATAAGATGTGCACACTGGACTGTCTGTCTAATAGGATGTGCACACTGGACTGTCTGTCTAATAGGATGTGCACACTGGACTGTCTGTATAATGGGATGTGCACACTGGACTGTCTGTCTAAAAGGATGTGCACACTGGACTATCTGTCTAATAGGATGTGCACACTGGACTGTCTGTCTAATAGGATGTGCACACTGGACTGTCTATATAAATGGAAGTGCACACTGGACTGTCTATATAAATGGAAGTGCACACTGGATTGTCTGTCTAATAGGATGTGCACACTGGACTGTCTGTATAAATGGATGTGCACACTGGACTGTCTGTCTAATAGGATGTGTCACATGGTGACTGACATGTGCTGGAACCCAGCTCAAGATAAAAATAAATGTATCCTTTGTTCCATTATGTACGCAAAGCCCTTTGTGATGTCATCAATAGGGATCAATAAGTCCTTGTAATTTCATAAATAAAGTACATGAACAAAGTCCTTGGAGATCCATTCGAATGGATTAACCAACCACCCTTTGCCATAACGTAATAACAAGGATCAGTACAAGAGGACTGGCTTGAGTATCAGTCTCTTCTGCTTGTACACCATGTACACCACGTCATGTGCCAAAGAGTCTGGCTTGAGGAGAACACAGGAGTTGATCCAAATTGGAGAACCTTGTTATCTTCCAATCATTAGGATTATACAGGTATGGTATTCCTTGTTTTGTCCAGGAAAAACCAGTCTAAGGAGAGCAGACATCTGACTACAGGGGGATCTATGCCAACTAAAACTCCTTTAACTCACACTCTAAGTGGAGGCAGAAGGGCAAAAGAGCAGCACCTAATGAATTAGACAGAAACCTCTCACACCCTCCAGCAGACAAAGGCGATATGTGGTGGGTGGTAAAAAGATGTCTGCCTCGGGCCGTGCAACCATCACGAGCAGAGCAGAGAGAGAGATGCAGAGAGGAGAGAGAGATGCAGAGAGGCGAGAGAGAGAAAACGAAAGAGGAAAATAAAGAGAGCTCCAACTTATCACCATTGATTTGACTGCTCCCACACACGCGAGCACATACACGCAGGGGCGTGCGCACACTCCGATGCACAAGGACTCGCTCACAAACACACATGGACTCACGCACGTACGCATGCACACATACACACACACACACACACACACTCACACACAGGCATGTCAACCTCAGCAGTAAGGACTCCCACAGGACTTGCACTAATAGTGCCTTTCAGAGAGAAAAAAGCAAAAACTGCCGATTCAGCGAATCACCCCTTCTCCCAGCGTGGGGCTGGGCAGCTCAGTGTAACAGTGTGTGGTAGATCATGGTGTGGCCAGGCAGGCGATCACTACGGCAACTTCTCTACTGCTGCAGGGGTCTGGGAGGATGATAAACGGACAAAAACACAATCTGCTGTGCGTTAGTGTCTCCCTTTGTTAGATAGCTGATAAAACAGAGCAGACGTTTCCTAAACCGCCGTTTCCTTTTGAACAGGAAAAACTAGTTTTTAACGTTTCACACATTCCCTTTTTTTATCTCTAACCTGTGGAGCAATCGATGCTAACAGGATTAGCTAGCAACCACCGTGCGTTACCAGCAGCTTGTGCCGATGGGAGATGGAATTCTCATGCTTGGAGAAGTTCCAACTCACTTCTAGGGTCACTCAGCCAGGACAGGCGTAATGTCCTAGTAAATCTTAAAATAACTAGTTAAACTGTCATATTGACATTAATAAACTTTCCCATAAAAGTGTAAGTATTTTAAATTGCATTGTTGTAATATATAGGTTGTGTATCATTTGTAACAGAGCTGTTGAACTGTCTGATTGCAGCCAGATCAAAGATTTGCTCCAATAGTTTAAATAACTTTGGTGATAGGTGTGATGTTTTTCAATTTTTTTGTTTTCTCATTTGGTCTGGAGAGTTCAAAGTATAGGGTGTGAGTGCTTTTCTTTTTGGTTAAAACCGGACCTCTTGCTCTGTTCAGATTGAGATGCTTAAAGCAAGTAAGTACACTGTGCAAACAGGCATTGCATCACTTTTGGAGATAATTAGACAATAACTCAATGTTATTTTATAATGTTTTTGCATTGCATGCGTTAACTTCTCCTTATTGCTTTTAAATCTATTGGTTAGTGAGCAATCATTTCCGCGGTCTGCAGCCTCTTGACAAACACTGAAGTCATCTCATGTGTAGGCCTAGTTACAGTAAACCGCAGTGACTCCCAAGCCGGCACACGTCCAAGGATGGATGACAGCTAAACAGTCAGATCGAGTCTTTTTACTATGATGATTTCCGCATAATGACCTAGACAATGTTTGCTCAGCCCAGGGTATTTCGCGTGCTGATACTGGAGCAGCCCTGACTGTTCAGCGCGGCCGGATGATTGTGAATTAGGTGAACTGGTGCGGGATTGTGCGATGGTGAACCGTGCAAACTCTACTGGAGAGAAACACCTCCATCTTGATTGATACACCCAAAAGCATGCATGGTTGCATACTGCATAAATCCCCTGGAAATAGTAGGACAACCCGGGCACTTTCGGCATAGCGTTTCGAAAGCCCTGTGGTTTGGGACATACTAATCTTAATCTGACCTTCTATATAGTATGGGTAATATGTGAATCAAGACGTGGCCACAGAGTATGTTCAGCTCTGCTCTACTTATGCAAATTTAAAGCAACTACAGCAGTGCAGGCACAATCACATCATCTCTGACCCAAGGCTAGAGAGGGGTGCTTAGTTCAGCAAAAATGTCTGACAAAAAAATACTCTGAGGGAAGCAAATGTAAGAAATGATTACCTCCAACAAATCAAGCAAAACATTTATAGTTAAGAGGGACAGCTTTAGTTGGACCCATGTTTATATAATGTTGCAAGATCGCTGGGGACAGCTTTAGAAGGAGCCATGTTGTTACAATTTTGCAAGGTATCTAGTGATAGCTCAAGACAGGCAGGTGTCATAGAAAGATACATGCAATGGAAGGAGCATGTAAATGGAACTTAATCATACCGCCCGTTTGAAAAACTGTAGGCATTGCACACGTTATGGCATATACAGCTATTCTAGTTTTTGGGGGACAGTAGAAGGTCGGCACATTTTTGTCTCGCATGAAGCAGCAGAACGACCAGAATCAGGCCAGGGTCTGAGAATTTTCTATTTAAGGCAAATATTTTTAATTAACATTTTGAAAAGAAGAAATTTCCATACATGGTGAAAATATTCATAATCTAGGCATGATCAAAGAAGGGGGAAAAGACATGAAAAGTTCATAGACTAAAAGGCCTTGCCCCAAATCTATATGGGAGGTGGGAGGGAGGGAGGGAGGGAGAAAGAGATGGAGAGGAAGGGAAAGAAAGATTGAGAGAGCCAGTGAGTGGGTGAGAGAGAAAGAGAGTGTGAGAGACAGAGCACAATAGCAGGTCAGAAACCAAGTAGACACAGAACAATGCCCTGGAAAACATTATACGAAGATCTGACTGTTTGGATTCCAAGTCTATGACTAAATCTAAGATGTTAAATGAATCTGAGTAGTTGAATCAATCTAAGTAGCTGACTAAATCAGCTGTTTTGGCTAAATCTATGGCTTCATCTTCCCACTACATCAACACACCACCAGGATACTGAGATGTGGGGGAGTGGGGGATGGCAAGAAAAGACAGAAATTACAGAATTCCTGAGAGCACAAAATGATCTCCAAGTCCCAGCCCACACGGATAACAATTTCTCATTCAGTGACACTTATGTGCTATTATAAAATAGTGTATCACTGAACTTTGCCCTCTCTCTTTGACCTCAATCTGATCATGGATCCAACAGCAGTCAATAAAACATTCAACCCCTGAGGATGTGTGTGGGTGTGTGTGTGTGTGTGTGCGTGTGTGTGTGTGTGTGTGTGTGTGCGTGTGTGTGTGTGCGGGTGTTGGGAACGATAAAAGCTTCTACAGTATTTGGATCATGGTTGAATTGGAGATGAGATATTGACTAATATCAAATTTGAACAATGAGCAAAGTACTGTTGTGTTGTACGTTTATATTAAAAGAGAGAGGTAAGTGCACCTGTGTGTGCGTGCATTTGTGCATGCCGTCGATGTGTTTGTGTGTGTTTGTAAGAGAGAGAGAGAGGGTGTGAGGGTGAGTGAGTGGGCCTCGATGGGTATAATTTGAGTGCTGTTTAACCTTCCCCTCTAGAATGAGCTGTTATGTGAGCTCTTGATGAAAGTAGCCATTTAACAGAGATGAGATGTACCTTTGGGAGTAATGCTTCTGTCTGACTCACACACATTCTGTTTCCATCAATCTAACCCTCACTCAAGTAACAATAACAATATTGTTACTGCCCACCTAAAGTCTTGTTTCAGGTAGATCTGCTACACCACACAGCACACAGGGTTGTTTTCCCAACCCAATACAGCTGCTGGGCCGTTTTGCTGGATTACGTCGCCTGTTGGGTTGTTTTACAAGTAACCAGTGCATTGGATACAAGTCAATATATGCCGCCACAGGCACTGTCCTTAGAACCCACAGGACAGATGATATTGTGACACACAACAAATTGGCCAGTGTTACCTAGGATTGGTTATTCAGCGGAAGATTTCCAGTGCTGATTGAGGCATTAAGTTAACTCTGTTAGGGTTAAGCAAACCATCGTTGTACAACATTCTTTCTAAAACAAACAGTGTTAATATTTACCGAGGTTAAAACCAAATGAAGGCCATCATGATCATGTTTCCAAGAGCATGCTCCATTGCAGGTTAAACTTCAGATTTTTTATTGGCAGTGTCTAGGTTTTTGCATGTACAGTACATCGACTGAATGATTATTTTTTTTAATTTATCCAATCTTAACTAGATTTAGTTGCTGAAAGGGTAGTTCCAGTTTAGCTGCTTTCAGTATTGTCATCTGGTAATTACTGTGGGTAGCCTTCCCAACCCAGTAGCCTATCTGAATGCAACTAGTATAAAGTCCAAATGTTGGACTTCCCAAATTTGGCAAAATATATGTTTCACCACTGCATTTATGTGAAACTCAGCCTTCAAAATGAGTCCTAATTTACTTGTGTTGTGTTTAAGAATTAAATTTAAATGCTAATCGTATTTGCTTAGGATCTCACTCACTGAAGACCACAGGACTGTTAAAACAAAATATGTCACTAACACATACAATCATGGGTTTCTACTTTCTACTCTGTCCATTTAAACTACAACCATTTATCCCATTCGTATTGGAATTGTAGAGTTCTTCCTGGAAAATAATTTGTGATGTTGATATGTTTCCTTGATATGTATACACGCGTTTGCCTTCAAGAATTGGGTAAACATTTGTAGCCATTGCTGTAGCCATTGCTGTAGCCATTGCTGTAGCCATTGTTCTAGCCAGCCATTGCTGTAGACAGGAATTCTGAGAAGTCAGGGAGGCTTACCAGTACCCTAGAACAGTTAAGCCACACAGGCTAATTTAACCTATGTCTAAAACAATATATCTGTAAATATTGTTGGAATTCTTTAATGAGCAAGTCTTAATTGTGCAATTTTACACTAGGTGAAATATTTTGCTACCAAAGCTGGCAAGCTACTGTTGCTAAGTTAGTTGCTATTAGCTAACATTGTTATGATTTTAACAGAACCAGCTGCTGCCTGCTGTTGCTGTGACTCCTGCAAACGTGTGTCAGTTGCTTCTCTGCACAGCTGATAAAGTAGCATCCCAGAGAACATGTAGATCTACTAAAGACTTTCCAGTTATGGTTAATTAGGGGTAGCATTGTTACAACTTTAGGTTTCATAAAACAAGCTAAGCAATATTTGCTAATGCTTGCTAATCTATTTTAGTAGCCACAGTTACAAGCTAGCATAACCATAATATCCATTTAAGCATGTATTAAAAAGAGCAGTATTTGTGTAGACTATTTACCTTTGTAGCTAGGTATGCTGTTTGAAGCAATCACAAAGAATATATAACATTGTTGTCATTGAGTTATGCCAGTGCATAGACAACTCAGCTTATAGTGACAGCCTTGTAGAATTTGCTATGTTGTACACATTTCATTCTTTATTTAACCCTAATTGTCTTTCTCTCTCTTTCACACACTCTCTCTCCCCCTCTCTACCTCTGTCTGTCTGTGTTTCTCTCTCTGTGTCTCTTTCCTTGTTTCAGATTTCCCTGATAGTAACAACAGATATCCTTGTTGGTCCAGTCCAGGAGCTTTATGTTCAAACTAAACTGAAAAGCTAGCGTTTTCTAATGCAATCTTGCTTCTTTCCCCAACAGTGACTGAACTTCTGCCCCACATCACAACAACAATGTCATAATGGACAGGGTGAAATTAGTCCAAAATGCAATTTACTATTGTACACTAGGGGCCAAGTGAGTATATTACCATCTAGTATGCTTCCGGTTTGCTAAGGCATTGTGGATGAAGAGAACAAATGGGAGTATAAGACCCAGACTCAAGTTCCAAAGATCAAACAGTCACCTGTATGAGTTTAGGGCTGCCTAAAATCCAATCTTCATATAAAATCCAAACCACTGAATGGGTAGGGTTTATGGGTAGGTTTGATTGTAAGTTTAGGCGTTCCTTCTGAGAAGTTACATTAAGGGTTAAGGTTCTGGGAAAGCTTAAAATAACAAATGTGTTCCTAGTACTGGTATTGACCACTCTGAATAAATGTGTAAACTTAAGTTTAATCTGAATGCATGCCTAAATGTATGTTATGGTTTGGTTTTTGCTGAGTTTGTCAAACAATTTCAACCCAAGTCATAATTTACAGTCGGTACTACAGATGGCACTACACAGCTCCAATTGAAATGTCAGACCATGACGGAATTCTTTTGCTGCAGTTATGATAAAGGCCCCAATCTCATAACGATTTTGCAGAATGCAGCATATTACAAAGAAAAAATAAGAAAAAAAACACTAGATCAGTCAGCTTTGACGCAGCCTTGTTGTTTTGTAGACCTGTTCAGTTGGATGAGTGCGCTGGAACTTTGGACCCAGACCATTTTCAAATGTTATGCAGTTAGACAACATTCTCACACCCAGACTTATGGAAGTTTGCAATTTACTGCGGTGTCTCAGAGTATTGAAGGAAGGTTGTTATACACAACCAGTTTTCTTACTCTTACACTGGCCCTCGATAACGTGAAGGTCTATTTATGTTTTTATTTTGACCAACAAGAGGTAGCATAACGGACTGTATATGAAATGGGTCAGTCTTTGCTTCAACAACAAATAAGTAATTGTCTCCATAGTAATCACATGTTTACTTTGCGATAGCATCGTTCCATAGGCTGAGACGAAACGTAAATGTGCTGAAATGTATTTGGAATCTACAAAAACTCTTGTCAAATTTGTTTTCTGTCTAATGATTCCCTCGCTGTCAACAAAACTGTTTAATAACCGTTTTCACCCAGGTAGTCGCCATAAAATGCGTTCAAATAATTAAATTTCTTTCCCAGTCATGGTGGCAGCACGGAGCCCATTCTATAGAAACTTTGAGTCGGAGTGGCACTACCTGAGGGGAAAAAATCTAAGGCAGCAAAGGACACATTCAAACACCCGAATGGCAAGTAGATTAAAGATTATACACATGCCTTTGTTGTCAATAAATACGTTTTTGCCGAGCCAGAATACATTTCATTAGGATTATGTTCGGTCTCTGCCCATGGAACGATGCGCAACCACTGGTGTCCAAAGGTGAATATCCGATAACTATAGGGAGACAATTCTTCCATGCAGTTGAAGCTAGGTGTCAGCAGTTGTGATCTACTACACCGCAGTGAGAGATGAAGGAGGGAGAGAAAGAGAGAGAATGAGATCAATTCATGACCTGTCTGTCTGATATCTGACAAAACTATCAGCCCACATGATACTAATAATTAATTAATTGATAAGTAATCTTTAGAGGCCTTCTAAAACCATAATTCGACCCTGACTCTTCATACATAGTTCTACTAGACGAAATCTTATATTTGTGGGAGTGTAGCCTACTTCTGCAAAAGAAATCACCAAAAGGATCAAATTACGCATAAAGTTGTTCTGAATGTTCCGTTGTTATTGCTGCATATGTCGCATTCCTTTGTGAGAAGAGCCGATATAGGCCTAACATGTTGCAATATCTGGTGCTATTTATAGATCAAAAAGCTCTATGCGAAAAGATGCTGTGAATGTCTCAGCGTGTGAATATCTCTTATTGAACCGCAATCTAGGTGAGCTGCAGCAACAGATATCCCAGATCTCGACTACGTATGCAGCCTCGGTGTATTCTGAATATAGTCAACACGTAAAGGGGGACCATTAGAGGCCGCAGTGTGTTTGACTGGGCCAGTACAGAGCTGAGCCCGTAGAAGTGTTGCAGAAGTGAGCTATGCTGCAGTGATACAAACCCGAACAAACCCGAGTGAGAACACCAGCAGACACAGAACAGCTGAAAGACGCAGCCACCTATAGTCTGCAAAAAATAGCATTGGGATAACATGGCTTTAGTTCACCTGCAAAAAGTTCCAATGTAACTGTAACCTAATTGTTGCTGTGTCGTTGTGTTTGTGGGCTTTGTTTTCAAATAATATGTTTACTGCTGCGCTTCTGGCACCTGCACGCTCAATACACAAACACACTCTTTCTCTCATACACACACACACACACACACACACACACACACACACACACACACACACACACACACACACACACACCAGTAGCAGCAGCAGTAGCGGAGTCTTCGGAAATAAGTTATTCACCCCTCCTCCCCTCTTCCCCTGCGCTCACTTGCTGCACAATTGCGATTGCAGCTCCAACACACCATAAGCTTGCGCCTAACAGTGCAGGAAACACACACACAACACGCACACAACCGCACAGGGTCTCTCTCTCTCTCTCTCTCTCTCTCTCTCACTCACTCAATCACTTACTCAGTCTCTCACTCACCAGTTGGGTTCTTGGTTTTCTTGAGACTCTTGCCACAAAGACACTGCAGCATATGCGATCCTTTGCTGAAAATGTTCCAAAGAAACCTCATCGATTTGGTCGAAGAGCGCTCCAGCAGCCTAGACACCCTCATGGGGACTCGCTCCCCCCGCTTGCATAACAGCCAGGTCCCGTTGGGCTTAGCTCGGCGACTCGGCCCAACCAGCTGTACCATAGAACAGAACAGGTGAATCCCCGGGTCCTCCGCGTTGGCGCTAAGATGCAGAAACGCTTCGTTATACCTCAGAATGAAGGCAACTGCTACGGTTTCATCCACTTGCTCCTGTTTGTTAGCGGTATCGCTGCTGCGGGTACTGCTGCTGCCGCCTGGCCGGCGCGTCAGAAGCCCAAATAGACTCTTTAGATCGCATCTGCCGCACAGGGGGAGCGGTGCGGCAGACAGACATGCGGAGCTAGCGTGTAGACGGCGAAAGGCAGAGGATTTCTGGACAAAAAACCATTGCATATTAGTTCGTACGTTCCCGGGGTGAGGGTGGATGTGGGTTCGGTCCGTTAGTGAGCCGGTAGAGGTACCATCTCTATGCGAACACTGCAGCGGAGCTTTCTAACCAACAACGCATAGCCAATCGCTGATGCCCCGAATCCAAATCAAGTCGCGTCGTCACGTTGGTTAAGGCTACTCGCTCTTACTGTAAATCACAGCATGAATCAATTACCATTTCCTTTCTTACTGCGTCTTTAAAAAATGTGTTGAATATTTGATAAAGCCCAAGCTTTTTATTAATAATCCATGCTTCTCAGATAGGGTCCCACTGCACTGCTGCTGGTAGGCTTCTTTTCTTCTATCCGGTTTGTTGCAGTTTTTCTCTTTACCCACTCTTCTTTTCCTTTCCCCCTCAACACCTTGTTGATGAAAAGAAGCTGACTACAGCCCGTCTCCCAAAAGTATTACGTATCCGGTAGAGATGTGTGCGCGTGGTCCCGGTGCTTACCCTTACGCCGGAGACAGGCAGGCAGGCGCGGGTGAGGATGGGTTCGAAACGAGAAATCAGCTTTCCATTACGTAGACACGTGGTTCCCACATCGTCACCGACGAACGAGACGCTCCCCCAATTTCAGTAAAAGAGACGCAAGATATCGTCATCCGTCACCTCATCATCCAGCCCACTCCCCCTCGTCTTTTCCTGTCAATCCAAAAACGCGATTGGAATTGTTATTGGTGTAAATTATCTAGTAAGTTTCAACACCACAGGTTGATTCTGGGCGTTATTCCACTTCGTCATCATTGTGAATCCATGTAACCGAAAATAACTACTTCTCTCCAGCTTTCTCAGTGCTACAGGTGCTGATGTTGTGTGACATTCACCTGTTCCGTTCCAGCAGACTAGGATTTATATAGATTGAGGCTTGCTCAGGCGGATGAAACTTCCAGAACGTTGCAGCGCAATGCAAGATAATATAGAACAAATTATACTGCAATTTTTTGACAGGGATCTCTCTTTAGAAATGTGTGTGTTCCAGCAGTAGCAAGCGAGTCAGCATTAAGCGGCGTATGTTCACTATAACGGTTCTTCATGAAGATGACTCGCGTCAAACGCCAAACCAAGGTGCTGAAAGGACAGCGACGCTTTCTCCTAGTTCAGTCAAATCAATCAGTCGAATTTGTTTTCTAAAGCCCTTTTTACATCAGCAGTTGACACAAAGTGATTTTACAGATAGCCCGAGACCCGAGAACGATAGAATATTCTAACCACGAAGGTTCAATAATAACGATATAACGTTATTTGTAAAGTGCATTTCAAAACACAGCAAAGCTCTTTTGACTAAGTAACTCCTTTGGCTACCTATAACTAGGCCTACTATTATTATTCACTTAAGCTAGCTATATAAAAATACGTTAACCTTCTTAGAAGGGCGGCTGACTCTCTGATGTTTATATTTTGGGATATTTTCAGATTTGTCGCTAAAATAGGACAGCAGATAGGGGATTGAATGGGCAGGAATATAGTTGGGGCCAGCTCGAACCCATGCATGCTCGCGATAGTACCTTTGTTCTGGAGTTAGCGCTTCGACAGCTAGGTCGATAGTGATGTAAAACGCATTCGATTTACAGAAGCCGTGTTTCGTTTTTTTGCATACATTTAAAAGCCAACAAAAGACCTCTCAGCTATATTGACGTAGTGGGTGATAGCTCTATTTCAGTCAAGTCACGACCGATTTATTTGAATACATTTTTAGCAACTTCTCAGTGTTCAAGGCCAAAGCTTAGTGAGGTAACAGTTGTACAACAGTTGGGAGTGAACATTGCTACATTACACGTGAGAAGGTATAACATCCCCTAAGAGGTATCTAATATGGCGGGTATAAAACACAATATAAGTCACTTTGAAGTCACTTTTGTCTGAACTAAGGGTGGAGACTAGTTGTTCTGGATAGAACAGTGCTACCCAAGGCCGTTAGCACAGTGAGTGAACGCTGAGCCTCATGAGGAAGAGCTTGTTGTTCATTAGTCTGTTTGTAACAGTGCTGAATGGGGAAGAAACTCCTGGCACTATAATATGACTGCTCTGTCACTGTAATTTCAAAGCTTTCAGTGATAGGTCAGGCCTGTACTGGGCCTTTTGGATGCTTTCTGCATTTTTTTTACCTTAGCTTGAATGGCCCTGTTCACACTACCTGGAAATAGCTAAGGACACACACTATTAAACAGTTAAGACAAAGGTTGTAACTATTGGTGGCGATGTTGCAGGTTAAGGTTTATGAGGTTCTTGCAATAAAAAGGAAGATGTGATTTTGATGTTCAGAAACCCAGAAAAGCCATCCCTTTCAGATTATTCATTTACAAATGTAATATCCAATATCCAATACAAATGTAATCTTGTTCTACCTCTTTCTCTTTTTGCCTTAGTGTCTTTCTACCTCCTTCTCTCGTTATCTCTCTTATCTCAAACAATAACATTCTATAAAAAAATATAATAATTTCATTCAAAATAAAAAATATTAAAAGATGGACATATTTCCATGGCAACATACATAATAATAGTAAACCGCAGTGACCTGCTCTATCAATCACATTTATTTTACAAAGCCCATTGAACATCTGCAGTTGTCATAAAGTGCTTTTACATTGGTTGTTCTCTGTCTGTTCACTGCCGTCCACCAATAGTCAAATACTCCCAGAGGGCTATAGTAAGCTGTGTTGCTTCCTTCTGAGAAACGAACTTCATTACAGCATGGTCGAACAGCCTAGAGTGGGTTCCCTAACATGATAATGTCCCAGAAAGCCTTACCAATAATCTACTGCATTCATTAGCCTTGGATGGGTTGGGAACACTCGGATGAGCAGTATATTCGATCACATGTATTGGATTAGGTCTTCTGGAGAAAATAGAGATTGATACTATCGACGAAGTACTTCACATTTATGATCAAGTCATCACTGACACAATAAACCTGATGGAAGCATATACTTTACAGATACAAACACAAACCATGCTAGCTGTGCTAATACAACCATTACTTGGCTTGGGTATCAAAAACTCTTCACCATGTTGAGCAAACACTCTTCCTACAGCAGGCTTCCAACCATTTACATGGTTAGTTCAGAGCTTTGTGAGGCTCTCTGATTTCCGCTTAATATCACCACCTGCTGGTCATTGAAAACACTCAAAAAGAAACTACAACTATAATTTTCCAGGATAAGAACATGTAATAAATAATAATCACCTATTTTAAGGGTTTGAGAGACTAGATATACCATGCTCCTCTCACTCTTTCAAAGGATTGGGAGATAGTTCAGAATCTGTTCAAATGAAACAAAAAGAAGTGGGCGGCGACTTAATTTTTTCTTGTTCTGCAAGTTGTTCTAAATCTTTGGAACTCCAGGAAGGACAGGACGTTCAGGAGCTGCGAATCAGTTTAGGTTATTAGCAGCTTTTCTGAACAAATCCAATGAACCTAATCTAATCGTATATGCTTGATGTATGGACAATTAAAAGTTCATTATGGACATTTGTGCATTTGTAGATATGCAGAACCATGTTTGGGGTTTTCAAATATGACAGATTGATTGTTCTGTTTTAGTCTATGACATAGTGATTTACAGTAGCCATTTGCAATACCTTAAACAGCCCTGCTCTTTCACACAGACACACGCTAACTAGAACACACTCAAGCCTTTTTTTCTCCCTCTAACACACAGACTTAAACCCCTATCCTTAACCTCAGTAACCTAACAACTCAACCGTAATATCAGTAATTTAACCTTTAAATTCACACATCTTGTTCGACCATGTCACCAGTGATCGGTGTCAAAACAAAGACTGCCCGTGAATCCAAAACCAGCAATTGACAGCCCTTCACACTTTTCTGGATTGCCCTACATTGTCACGTTGCTGACAAATCTCTTAGGGTGACTTCCGGAGTGTGAGTTGAACAACGAATCAATTAACTTCAGGACACACTTGTGACTCCAATATTGCAATTCGTGTTCCACTTTCCAATATATATATTTTTTCAACTGCTTACACACATTTTCTGAAACTAAGTCTCATATTCTTAAATATCGACACACAAATCCAAAAAGTGCACACACAAAATGCAAGATGAAACACTGCATTCAAAATACCATAAACATATTTCATAATCAAGTATTTGCATCAAATGGCAGACACTGTGCATAATACATTTTCTTTGGATATACCATGTACACACTGTTGAGGGGTTGAAGGTAAATCTGTTGAGGGGTTGAAACACAGTAAACACCAATTCGATGGTGTAACAGAATATTTATTTTACCAAAACATAACTCTAGTTACTGTAGTACAGAATACAAAGACAAAACCATATGTAATTTGGGAATTTGTACGGAAAACAAACGTTTTAGAGGAAACAAATTGTGTGGAGTGGTTTGGTGTCCAAACTCCAGTGCTAAGGTGCATCTCTCCTCCGGGCTGGGTCTGGTCACAGTACTTCATCCACATAATACGTTATATTCTCACTTGCTAAATAGTGAGAAAACAATCTCCTAGAGTGGCGTGTCCAACCTTGGACAGAGGCAGCGTCTATGTCCCCACATGCCTCCACCATGGCCTGAAGTAGTGCCTGGGACCGACGATCATAAACTTTGCAGCGCCTCATTGAGAACATTTCCTCAATACGATTCAGAAAAGGTGAATATGGGGGCAGGGACACAACTGTGAACCATGGATGGGTGGCAAACCAGTTTAAGACTGGAACAGCCCGGTGAGAATTTACATTGTCCCACATTACCACAAATCTGGTGTCCTCTGGATCTGGAACAAGTAGATTGAGAGTTGCTTCCAGAAAAGTAAGCATATGGACCAAGTGTGTCATGGTGGTGGTGGTGGTGGACACCGTTGTGTGTGATGGTAGCACACGTGGTCACATTTCCCCCACGCTTGCCATAGATAATGGCCCACTGTCCAACTACATTCCTCCCCCTGTGCCTGGATTTGGTGAGGCTGAAGCCAACCTCATCCACATAAATATATTAATGGAGAATTACATGAGCAGCCATCTCCAATATTCTCTGTAACAGACAAAAAAATATATACAGATCAGTGAACATGGTACAGTCCAATAATCTGTATCTGCAAGTTGAAGTACTGGAAGTGGTGTTGCGTACTTCCACATCCGCATAGTCACGTCACATATCTTTGACTTTCAGAGTTTCTATCAAATGGCACCTTGTACACTTATTTCACTGTCCCTCAGCGCCGCTGGAGGATGCGTTGCCATGTCGACAGGCTAACTGCATTGATGTTGCGGAACACTCCTACATCATTTATTATGTGATCTCTGCCTAAACGTACAGTTTTTGCCAATTGCTAACACACTAAAATGACATGCACTGCAATGAGAGGAAGAGTGAGGGTGAGAGAGAATGAGAGGGGGAGGAAGAGAGAGAGGTAGTGGTAGAACTGGTAGAGGAGTTCATGGCCAAAGAAGACAAAAATGTTCAAATGAAATCAGAGCAACCTTAGTTGATCATGTCATCAAGCATGGGCTGACAATGCAAGAGGCTGGACAGAGAGTGCAGCCCAACTTGGTCTGTTTCACTGTCGCCTCTGTCATCCAGACATTTAGACTGGATTACAGGTATGTAACCAACATTTATATCTTTAGGTTGCATTGTCCAAGCCCTATATTTTAGTTTTCTTGTTTTTTTAAGGACTGAGAGACATAGCCCTGGTGGAGGAAGGGGCCAAATGTTCACAGGGTACAGGAAGCTGCCATTGTAAACTTGGTTTAGGAAAATAATTAAATCAGATGACGAGAAATTCAAAGCCACAACATCCAAAACAACACCATATTCAACAACATTCAACAAGTCACTCTGTCCACATTGGCTCGCATTCTCAAGCAAAACCAAATCAGAATGAAACAACTTTATAAGGTGCCGTTTGAGAGAAACTCTCACAGAAACAAAGAGGTCAGATGAGCATATGTGGATGTAAGTACAATATTGACTGCAGTACAACTATGTTTCCCAGTGTACTGGATAACACCATATTGACTGACTTTTGTTCTTTGTTTTCAGGGAGTACTGGAAATGGATGTTCATGCAATCCTGAGTTAATTTTTATAGATGAGGCTGGGTTCAACCTAGCAAAGACCAGAAGAAGGGGGAGAAAAGTAATTGGCCACAGAGCCATCATAGATGTTCCTGGCCAATGTGGTGGGAACATCACAATGTGCACTGCCATCTCCAATACGCATGGTGTCCTCCACTGTCATGCCAACCTTGGACCATACAACTCAGCCCATATTCCCACATTTCTGGACAGACTCCACAACATTCTCATACCACCAGAGTGTATGAATGATGAAGACCATCAAAGAAACTGTTTATTGTGAAGCCCCAGCCCAAAAATGGTTTGCTGACCACCCACCATTTCTCATGCAATACCTCCCACCATACTCATAATTTTTGAACCCCATAGAAGAGTTATTTTCGGCATGGGGGTGGACGGTATATGATCGGCAGCCCTTTGTGCACATGCCTCTTGTGCAGGCTTTGGAAGAGGCATGTGATGAGATTGATGTGGGTGCGATTCAGGGTTGGATAAGGCACTCAAGGCGCTTCTTCCCTCGATGTCTGGCAAGGGAAGATATTGCTGGTGATGTGGACGAGGCGTTGTGGCCAGACTCAGCTGTGCGGCAAGATGCTGCCTAATTTTTCTTCTTCCCTCTATTTTTTTATATATATATTTTATATACACTCACCTAAAGGATTATTAGGAACCCCATACTAATACTGTGTTTGACCCCCTTTCACCTTCAGAACTGCCTTAATTCTACGTGGCATTGATTCAACAAGGTGCTGAAAGCATTCTTTAGAAATGTTGGCCCATATTGATAGGATAGCATCTTGCAGTTGATGGAGATTTGTGGGATTCACATCCAGGGCACGAAGCTCCCGTTCCACCACATCCCAAAGATGCTCTATTGGGTTGAGATCTGGTGACTGTGGGGGCCATTTCAGTACAGTGAACTCATTGTCATGTTCAAGAAACCAATTTGAAATGATTGGAGCTTTGTGACATGGTGCATTATCCTGCTGGAAGTAGCCATCAGAGGATGGGTACATGGTGGTCATAAAGGGATGGACATGATCAGAAACAATGCTCAGGTAAGCCGTGGCATTTAAACAATGCCCAATTGGCACTAAGGGGCCTAAAGTGTGCCAAGAAAACATCCCCCACACCATTACACCACCACCACCAGCCTGCACAGTGTTAACAAGGCATTATGGATCCATGTTCTCATTCTGTTTACGCCAAATTCTGACTCTACCATCTGAATGTCTCAACAGAAATCGAGACTCATCAGATCAGGCAACATTCTTCCAGTCTTCAACTGTCCAATTTTGGTGAGCTTGTGTAAATTGTAGCCTCTTTTTCCTTTTTGTAGTGGAGATGAGTGGTACCCGGTGGGGTCTTCTGCTGTTGTAGCCCATCCGCCTCAAGTTTGTGCATGTTGTGGCTTCACAAATGCTTTGCTGCATACCTTGGTTGTAACGAGTGGTTATTTCAGTCAAAGTTGCTCTTCTATCAGCTTGAATCAGTCGGCCCATTCCCCTCTGACCACTAGCATCAACAAGGCATTTTCGCCCACAGGACTGCCGCATACTGGATGTTTTTCCCTTTTCACACCATTCTTTGTAAACCCTAGAAATGGTTGTGCGTGAAAATCCCAGTAACTGAGTAGATTGTGAAATACTCAGACCGGCCCGTCTGGCACCAACAACCAAACCACGCTCAAATTTGCTTAAATCACCTTTCTTTCCCATTCTGACATTCAGTTTGGTGTTCAGGAGATTGTCTTGACCAGGAGCACACCCCTAAATGCATTGAAGCAACTGCCATGTGATTGGTTGATTAGATAATTGTATTAATGAGAAATTGAACAGGTGTTCCTAATAATCCTTTAGGTGAGTGTATGTGTGTGTGTGTGGGTTTTCTGCAATTTTTGGGAGCATATTTATGTTCAGTCCAATGTAAATATATCCGCTGTGCATATGTTGCACTGACTTGTTTGGTAAAAAATAAATGTTTCAACAGCATGTGTGTGTATCTGGAAATATTTCTTTGCATGTGAACAATCTGAAGAATTTTCTACAATTTGAACTATTTTAGTATTATGGCAAAGCATACTAAAGATTAGTGCTTTTCATTATGCCCTACAGTGTGTGGTTGGTTAGACAAAAATCTTGTAATATGAATGTAGTGTGTGCCATTTTGTGCAAAAGTTTGATGTAGTTTTGGTTGCAGTGCTTCATTTTGCAGGATATATGAGGTATTTTGCAGTTTAGGTGTGTAGTTTTGTGAATTGTATTAAGTATTTTGATAAAACCAGCCTAGTTTGCAAAATTGTGTTTTAGCAATTGGAAAAAACTGTAATGGCATTGTTGGCCAAAACCATATTCACAATTGCCAACTCTTGTTCCTGTGTAAACATGCGCCCTCATCTTCCACAATGTCATAGCCTTTCCACTCTGTAGAAGATTCAAAAACAGTGTGTGCTGTATAGTACGACACGATGTTGTAATACAGCACTGTTGCCATCCACACCTACAATGCAGCACAGTAAATGGGTGGGTTTGAGCTTGAAATGTTTACAATATCTTACAATGTTTAGTAATACAGTACTATACAGTAATGCTGAAGTATCCATTAGATAATTTCATACCTGTTCTCATTTCTAAAGGTTCGAATTGTAGGTGCCACTGTAAATCGACTCAAGTTGGGCTTGACTCTCATGATAACATGATCAATTAGCAAAGCCTAAATCTGATCAGAGACAGCTGTCCTTCCACCTCTTCTTCGCCCTCATCCTCTACCTCCTCATCCTTGTCATCATTCTCATCCCCTCGCTCTCCCTGCAATGTCTGCATCCATTGTTCTGAACAGGAAATTTGACCTATGCAGTCTATTTATAAGCCTATACCCAAGCAGTGATTGGTTAATGATCATTTCAGCAATTTGTGTCTACACATGTGAGGAATGTGTGTGAGACACTGGTGAATTAGTGTAGCATTTTGATTGATTGTATTTGGCAAAGCCATTCAAGTTACTTCCTGTTTGATTTTTGTTGCCATGAGTAGAGAATTGTGTGTAGTGTTTTGCAAAATCTGTTTTATGAAATTGGAAAATGAGTGAAAGACTGAGAATTAGCTTATAGTTCTTCAGACTTGGTGTGGGATTCTGCTCTTTGAGTGACAGGTTTCACAAATTGTTTGACATATAAAGATTTTGTGTGTAAGCAGTTTACAAAACTGTAAAACAAGCATGTAGTAAGGATGAGAGAAAATGGTTGATGGTTTCCAGGGGACAGCTTTGAGAAATGAGTGCAAGGGCATGTAACCTTAGTGATAAATAAATATAAATATATAATCAGACTCCATATTGTTTGTAAATCAATGTTATCGTAAATGACCATAATATGTAGGACGTCTTTAGTAAAGGTTAGTTACTGCTTTCATCACAAGCCTTACATAAATTGCACAAGTTATTCAGCCTTTCATGGGGAACGGGAAATCCAAACATGACAGATAAATGTCCACAATATCATGCATTTAGTTGAGCTCAGGAGGGTAGGGCTGAAGGCCCACACCTGTTGTTCCAGATCTTTAGAGAAGCAATTGTTATGCAGGACCCCTGATTAACATCACCATTGACGGGTCTGTCTGAGATTTCGTGGGGCCAGACGCTCCTCTTCATCAAATACACTTCCACTCTTCCTCAACAGACATTTCTCATTACACTACAAGCACAGAAATAAAAAGCAAATCCCTTCTGTCCTTTAAAATGTAAACATTTAATGTATGAGGTATTTCATTTTTTATGTGCCTATTTCCAAACTCTTAAAAAAATTTAATATCATAGCATGGTGCTTAAAGGCCAATTTTCACTTGCTGGCTCCTTGAAATGGGCCACCAGAGGGTCTAATTAGCAGTTACACCCGTGAGCATTTTTAGCCACTCAGCTTTGGGACAAGTGGAAATGCCAGAGGCACACATGCAGGCCTAAATTAGTGTTAGAGGGGTTGATTTGGAATTTAGTATGCCTCAGTGGTGCTGCCCGTGTGCACACAGATGCTATAATGGGAACTATATGGAAGCTTTGTCTATCATTGTTTTGTAAAGGGCTTTTAGCTAGCCATACCGCAGCCATCTAGTGGTCACAATTTAAATAGCAAACATTTTGGTTCAAGACTCCAACACTGCAGGTGGCAGTAAGTCGATAATATTCGCTTTTTAGATGTGTTACTTTACGGGCGGGAGCACTAAGTAGATAAGCATGGTGCTGACGGGCGCTGATTGGCTACTATAGAGGAAATGCGGAAGTGGCTTTAAGTTGGATGTCTTGCTTTCCCTTTAACTGTCTACACAACTCGCAGAATGCCGTCAAGGTACAACACCTGCAAGTGCATAGTCCCAGGCTGCAAACCATCGAAATCAGTCAGTTTCCATTATTTTCCAAAAGACTACGTCGTATTCAGAAAATGGGTGGAATTTGCCTCCTTAAACGAAAATGACGTCCTGAACAGCACTCGGATGTGCGAGTCTCATTTCAGCAAGGAATGCTTTCGACCACGTACTAAAAAAAATAGATTGTGGGTTGGAGCGGTTCCCACGATTTATCCCGGAGAAAGCTCAAGCAGAACCAAGGTGTCACCTGATGTTTGCCGAACGGACGACAATAATCAACACAGCCCAAACCAAGAAGTACCAGACCCGTGCATGAATTCTACTTTCGTTACGGAGGACAGTGAGCCGAAACAGTGAGTGGCACTGAACCGAATTATAAGTGAACGGGTTAAATAGGAAGTGTACGTCACTTTAACGTGCCAAGCGTCTCATCCCATTGGCTCCCAAATAAGAACCGTTTTTACAATATTACCTGATTTAGTTTTGGATTGCAGTAACATTGTAATATCAAATCCTTATGCAAAATATCACGGCAACATAAAACGTGTGCATCATCTCTCGACAGAGAATTGATAGGTGAGTTAAAAAGGCCAATTTCCAAGCAAGTTGTGTTATTGTTTACATAATTAGCGTGAATTCCCAGTGGTTCCCAACTACGGTCCTCGAGTACCCCCAACAGTACACATTTTCATTTTAGCCCCAGCCAAGCACAACTGATTCCACTTGTCGAGAAATGATCATGCCCTCGTTGACTTGAATGGGATATGCTTGTCCAAGGCTACACAAAAATTTGCGTCCCGGTAATTTGGAGCTAGTTTCACCGAATATATAACCAGTCAGATTGCCATATTAAGTCCCTGAGCCAGAAGGTGAAAACCAATCTGTTGTTCTGTCACCACACGAGGCAATTAATCCTAAATTGCATCTGAAGGGCTCATTGTAGGAGCCCCTCAACATTCAGTTTTCAGACTGGTTTGGTCAAAAGTGATTTCTATATCTTGGTAGGACCTTGTGTGCCTACCAAAAAAATTATGAAGTATGAAAACATATGATAAATCACTTAAATCTGCAATCTTAATAAGGCTAAATTTTTGCTCTAGCAATCAAATGTATTATATGAAGCTCTATTTACATCAGCATTTGACACAAAGTGCTATTAAAAACACCCAGACAGAAACCCCAAAGAGCAAGCAACAACAGGGTTGATGCACAGTGGCTGAAAAATGCTTTAATAGTGGCAGGCGGAATCATCAACACAACCAGGAGAACTTTGGACAAGGACGGCTACAAGTCGTTTGGGCCTGGTAGTCCGGAGATGTGGTCCAATCAAGTGTGATTGGAACAACTTTGTGGAATTGTATTTTGTGAGGAAGTGCACAGACGGCCTTAAGGATCTGTGCAAGCATGGTGCAGTAACACTATGTGTTCCAAAACCATATTGTAAGCCAGAATGACAGACATTTTAGACATTAAAGGGTCTGAATTTTAGATCACACATTATTGATGCTTTGATCAATGTAACCTTCGCACAGTGGCTTTTATGCGCAAGATGTAGTATTTTAGTTTATATGAATCCATTACTTTATCATTATCATTGTGTAATTAGTTATTCATACTTATTACTTAGATTCAGATGTGTTAAACACTATTTAAAACTGACAGGTTTTTTTCCCTCTCTGTGTACAGTGATGCAGAAACAATGGATGTTATCGGGTCAAAAGAAGCAGAAGTGAAGGAGGTCAAGGAGTCAACAGAAGCATTGAGGGACATCAAGGAGTCGAAAGAAGCAGTGAGGGACGTCAAGGATTCAACAAAAGCAGTGAGGGACGTCAAGGATTCAACAAAAGCAGTGAGGGACGTCAAGGATTCAACAAAAGCAGTGAGGGACGTCAAGGATTCAACAAAAGCAGTGAGGGACGCCAAGGAGTCAACAAAAGCAGTGAGGGACGCCAAGGAGTCAACAAAAGCAGTGAGGGACGCCAAGGAGTCAACAAAAGCAGTGAGGGACGCCAAGGAGTCAACAAAAGCAGTGAGGGACGCCAAGGAGTCAAAAGAAGCAGTGAGGGATGCCAAGGAGTCAAAAGAGGCAGTGAGGGACGCCAAGGAGTCAAAAGAGGCAGTGAGGGACGCCAAGGAGTCAAAAGAGGCAGTGAGGGACACCAAGGAGTCAAAAGAGGCAGTGAGGAACATTAAGGAGTCAAAAGTGGCAGTGAGGAACATCAAGGAGTCAAAAGAGGCAGTGAGGGACGCCAAGGAGTCAAAAGAGGCAGTGAGGGACGTCAAGGAGTCAAAAAAGGCAGTGAGGGACGCCAAGGAGTCAAAAGAGGCAGTGAGGGACGTCAAGGAGTCAAAAAAGGCAGTGAGGGACGTCAAGGAGTCTAAAAAGCCAGTGAGGGACGCCAAGGAGTCAAAAAAGGCAGTGAGGGACGCCAAGGAGTCAAAAGAGGCAGTGAGGAACATCAAGGAGTCAAAAGAGGCAGTTAGGGACGCCAAGGAGTCAGACGAAGCATTGAGGGACATCCGGGAGTCAAACAAAGCAGTGGGGAATCTCCAGGAGTCAAAGGAAGCAGTAAGGGATGTCCTTGAGTCAAAGGATGTTTCAAGGTCCATCGTGCGGGATGGAAGGAATTTAGAGTCAAAGGAATTTGAATCAAAAGAGGCCAATGTAAACATGAATGAGCCCCAGGGGACTGTTAGGGGGGTTAAAGAGCCAGTGGAGGTAAAGGGAGCCGCAACAGAACTTAAGAGGCAGACTTCGTCTTCTGGTGGCCGGGGGCGGGATAGAGACCGATCAGAGTCCGACAGCCTTCTCCAGCACCTCCAGTGCTCCTACTGCATGTTGCAGTGTAAGAGTCACTGCAGCTATTTCATCCACATGGCTAAGTTCCACCCCAGCCGTCTGGATGACACTCCTGTAGGCCGCCTGGGGAACGCCATCTTCTATCAGCGCACAGCACGACTGTTCCACTGCAATGTGTGTTTCCACACAGTCCGTGAGTTCCCTCGCCTCTACGACCACCTGCTCACCAGACACTGCCTGTCTGACAAGGGTCAGGGAGGGGGAGGAGAAGAGGGGGAGGAGGGATGTGAGGAGGGAGATGGAGATGGTGACGGAGAGAGATGCAGCATCAGGGACGGTGGGCCGCTAAAAAACTGCCGTCTTCTTCCCAGGGAGTCCATGGCAGTAGATGAGGAAAATGGTGGACCGAAGAAAGAGAAGGAAGAATGCATTAAAGGAGAAGAGGAGATGGAAGTAGGTGAGGACCATGATGAGTCCTCCCAGCTGGCCAGCCGGCCCCTGAAACGCAAGAGAGGCTCAACAGCGAGCAGCGAGAAAGATGAGCAGGACGAAGAGGAGGAGGAACTTCAAACCGCCAACAGCAACAAGAAGAGTGACAAACACAAGAAGGAAGAGGAGGCCTTCCTGTCCAAATATATACAGCGGCAGGGGGGGCGCTTCAACTGCCGTCTGTGCGGCTGGCGCACCAAGATGAAGGGACGCGCCATCTACCACGTGAGCTACAAACACGATGTGCCCAAACCCTACTCTTGCAAGGAGTGCAGCAAAGTTTTCATCTTGGAATCTTCAATGCTCAACCACATTTACCACAACCACCGACAGGGCATGTATCACTGCCTCTTCTGTCCTTTCAGTTCTGACGTGGTTTGGGGCATAAAACGTCATGGCAATCGCTGCAACGCACGGAGTGAGGAGGGAGAGGAGGAGGAAGTCAGTGATGGGGACGAGTGATTTGGTTAACGATTTGTAATGGGTAACCAGAACGAGTTCTTTGATAGCCAGGCTTAGATTTGAGGATTTCTACAATCTACAGTCAGCTATGTTTCACTAATAGAGGTGTGGATTCTTAGTGTGTGTAATTTCAGTACGGTCTTGTACTGTCCTTCCTATTTCATGATGTACATACAGTAGAAATAGGATGTAATCTCCCCCTTTCAAAATGTTTACCTTTTGTTGCCTTACAACCTGAAACAAAAACGCCTGAAATCAGACTTTTTCCAGTAACCCACAATATCCAAGTGAAAATATATTATAAAAAAACTCAGAACATGAATTAAAATGTTAACAGTATAATACCCTATTTGGATAAGTGAACACCCCTGAGTTAATACTTAAGGGGCGGGGGGGGGGGTACACCTTACTTGATTAATAGGCTTGTGTTTCTTTGAATACGTTTCTACTAAATTTCCACACCCATACTGCAATATTTGTCCATTCTTCCTTGCAGAATTGTTCAAGTTCAGTCAAATGTTATGGAGCTCAGTCACAGATGGAAGCCGATTAGCTTGATGTGTGATCTGGAAGGTGGTTGATTTTACCTCAGCAAGTTTGCAATTGCCATTTTAAGGGTGGGGGGCACTTTTCACTTATCCAAATATAGCCTTTTACTGTTTTCATTTTAATTACTTTTCAGAGTTTTTTTATTTCTTATTTTTATTTTTGGATATTGTGGGTTGCTATGTGTAAATGAAAAGTTGAACATTTTGAAAAGGTGTGTTTACATTCTACAATATACCCACTTTTTTTTTTTTTCTGATATTCTTCTGTGGAGCAGTTGGTACAAAAGTTATGTTATTTATGTTGTAGACTCGAAATATCTTTATGTACCTGCATATTGTTGAATAATGAAACTAACAACTGAAACATAACTATGTGAAGCACGTGTTATCTCTTGGAAATAAAACAATCTCAACTTTTAGCCCATTATCTATTAACCTTTTTTCAAATCTGTGATTTTCCCCTGAAAAATTACTCACAGCAGGTGTTTCCCGGTGTCTGGGCTATGAGCAAGTAAGCCAACTGAAGTGGGCTGTTCAAGAAAAGATTGGACATTTTGTAGCACTGTGACTAAACTGCGGCTTGTTTCCTGTTTCTAGTGTGGTTCTGTAATTAGTAGCTGGTTTCCCTGATATTTTCAACACATCAACCGCAGGCTACATGTTAATGAAATGCGTCTACGTTTCCTGAGTAGTTTGTTTAAGAGTGGCAGCGAGTTAACAGTGAGACAGAAACAAACAGAAACGGTCTTAATTTGTACTGCGTGTTGTGAATGATACCGTGAGCTCCAACTTTGAGATCAGACGGTGGCCATCAAAGCAGTATACAGGTAAGTCATTAATAATGATGAAATAATATTTATTTTCATTTTACAAATGGCCTTTCCTTAATGTTGGAATTCTTAATTAATTCTTAATTCTTGGTCACCTTTTATGTTTATTTTGTCTTTATCTCGCTGTCTTAACTTTTGTATCTAATCACAGATTTTATCACATTAGATTATTAAGGAGGTTTCTGTAAGTTAAATTATTCACTGAAATCAGAGGTATTGAACAGAAACAGTTTCCTCTCAGACTGCATACATCAAATTCTTAAAACAATTAATTTGAATCAGGGATATATACACTGAACAAAAGCATAAATGCAACAACTTTGAACTATTTAACTGAAGGAAAAATTATAAAAATGCTTCTTTTGCTTATGGGAGCTTTTATTTCAGGGTACCAACAATGTGTTGTGTTCATAGTTTTATTCAGAATATAAAGCAGTGCCGCTCTGTTCCAACAATCTAATTATGACTGGAGACCTACTTTGGCATGTATTATTATAAGTACTTAACAGTTTTGAAATTAAAATGTTAATGTAAAAAAATATATAATTTTTTTTTCTCACCAGTTGTTGACGCATTGAAACTACCATATGTTAATTTGTGAGTTTATCGTGCAAGAGGGATGTCATTTCCTTTTCTATGATTGAGGTGCAATATTTCCCATACAATTTTTTCACTTCCGGAGTACTATTGTGTAAACAGTATCTCACTACTGTGGTGGAATTGATGTTCACTGATTTAGAATAGACACTTCCCAAAAGGAATTAGGGAACACTTAGATCATGCATCGGGTCTCTGAACTTAATATATTTAAGATCAAACTAATTCATTGAGAACAATTCATTCAACAGACAATGGAAACCAATCACTAACCCAGTAGAGATTAACATTCCTGTCATATATCATACAACAGGCGCATTAAGATAGTTCCTAAATGAGCTTGACCCTTTAAGCTTATTTCCAGATGATGGCTCACCAGTCACACTGATAGGTGACATTAACCTTCCAACACCTGTCTTTGATTCATTTCATTCTCCTTTTCCACTCCTTTCCTCTTTTGACCTCATCCCCATGCAGTCAATGTGCTTGATCCTATCCTCACGAGATGCAGTAACCCAGTTGATCTTACTGCAACTCCACTCCAGGTCTCTGATCACTACTTTGTCTCATTCTCTCCCCCTCTGCCTTCTAACCCTGCAAACTCAACTCCTTCCCAGATAATAGTGCGTTGTCGCAAACTTCATTCCTTCTCTCTACTCCTATTTTATCATCTCTCCCTTCTACCAACTCCTTTCCCCTCCTGTCTCCCAAGTCTGCCTCCTCAACCCAACTCACCTCTCTTTCCACCTCTTTCAGCTCCATTGGTTGTGTTACCTCTGACTTCAAGTCAGCTCATGTCGCGACCCTCCTCCTCAAGAAACCAACCCTAAATCCCTCTGGTGTCTAAAACTACCGACCGGTATCCCTTCTTCCCTTCTAAAACGCTTGTTGTTCTCCTCCTTATCTTTCCGCTGCCATTGACACTGTGAACCACCAGTTCCTCCTCTCTGCGCCCTCAGAGTTGGGGGTTCTCAGGTTCTGCCCATTCTTGGGTTGCATCCTACCAGGATGCTCCTACCAGGTTGCATCAAGTGGGTCTGTCTACGCCATGCGCTCTCACTACTGGTATGTAGATGAGTAGATTAATTAACTTTTGTATTCCCCCACTACCCCAAAAAATATTTATCTGGCACTGATTTTGCCAACTGAGACCGCAGATGGTGTCCTGGGGGATCTCCACCCAGACCTGGATCAATGCGTCAGTGAACTCCTGGACAGTCTATGGCGCTACTTGGCAGCGTTGGATGTACTGATACATTACATCCCACATGAGGCCAGGCATTGTCCTGCACCCGGAGGAACACAGGGCCCACTGCACCAACGTAAGATCTGACGATCTGTCTGAGGATTCCCTCCCCGTACCTAACAGCAGTCAGGGTACCGCTGGCTAGCATGAGGAGGTCTGTGTGACTCTCCAAGGATATGCTTCCCTAGACCACTGATTCACTGCCAAACCTGTCAAGCTGAATGATGTTGCATTGTGTCTCCAGACTCTTTCACATTTGTCACATGCTCGGTGTGAACTTGCTCTCATCTATGTAGAGAACGGGGTGCCAATGGCAGACCTGCCGATTCTGGTGTTCTCTGGCGAAGCAGCAAACCTTCTTGCGACAGCACGTATGCCATCCTGGAGGAGCTGGACTACCTGTGCACCCTGAATGGGCTGCAGGGACCGCCTCGTGCTACCAGAATTGACAAGGACCCTACCAAAACCACAAAACTAGAGAAGAATCAGTCAGGAAGGATACAAAGGAAGCAATTGTCTGTGACCACCACCTGCAAAACCATTCGCTTTTTGTGACTTGGCTTGCTGTTGCCTCTCCAGTGCACCTCTTTTCACTTTCATTTGCACCAAAACAGGTGACATTGATTTGCAATTGCTTATGCTTCCTATCTGGACAGATTGATATCCCTGAAGTTTAATTGACTTGGTGTTATACTGTGCTGATTACACTTTCTCTTCTTTTTTCTTTTAGCAGTGCATTGTTCTTGCTTTTTCTCTTTTTCTTTGTCTTGCTCTTATATTTTCCTCCCCCTCTTTCTCTTTTTCACTGTCTCCCTCTTTCCCTTTGTTCTAGTAAAGCGTAAACCTCTACGTAAGTGAGAAGTCACCCTTGTCAACTACTCTTGTTGCCGAGGTTGCGGTCAGTCATGATGAATGCAACAAACCTGAGCAACAGCACCCTGGAGATGCTGGTCAGTCCCGTGATGACCATGGCTGTGCCTGCCATCTACCTGGTTGTGTTTGTCTGCAGTACCCCCTTCAACCTGGTGTCTCTGGTGGCACTAGTGAGCCTCCACTCCAAGCGTCCCAACTCCACATCCGTGTTGACCATCAACCTGTCCCTGGCCGACCTGCTCTACAGTGCCTTCCTGCCCCTACAGGTGAGTCCCATCCACTGCAGGCTGTCTCTGACACTTTGGTCCCATTGCAACTGTAACTCCCACTGTTCCGTCGTTGCTGTCACCTGCCATTAATATTCTCCAGAAATGTTTGCTCTCTAGGGACAGACTGTAGCTAACTCACGATGACCACTGAAGCGCGTGTGTCTGTGTTCCAGGTGTTGTATCACCTGCGGGGTAATAACTGGCCTTGGGGCTCCGCGCTCTGTGGCCTCACCACCGCAGCCCTCTACTGCAACATGCACTGCTCAGTCCTCATCTCCTGCGCCATAGCGTTCGAGCGCTACTGCGGCGTGGTGCACCCGCTACGCACCAAGCACTGGCATACCACCCGGCGTGCCTCCATCACCTGCCTCCTCATCTGGGCATTTGTTCTGGTAATGCAGTATCCCTTGTTCCGGTGGGACCTCACGCTCCAAGTCACTGAACTGGACATCACAACCTGCTTCGACGTGCTCCCACGCAGAATTTTCGAAAATTCTAGGAACGCTTATCTCTACTTCATATTTGTTATGATGATGTTCAATGTTTTGCCGTTAGCCATGCTGGTCGGCTGTTACGTAGCGGTGGCGAGAGAACTGCGCCGATCCTCGCCACTGGAAACTGACTGCAGCGAAATGAAGAGGGAAATGTCGTTAAGGAGACAGGCTCAGACCACAGTCGCCTTGGCAACTCTGTGCTTTGTGGTGTGTTACCTACCAACGGCCATACTACATACGTTGCACCTGGTCTTTCACGCCCAGGGCTACGGACGTCTTTACATGTACTATGAACTAGCACTGAGTATCAACAGCTTCAACTGTTGCTTTGACCCGTTTTTGTACTACTTCGCATCCAGGGAGTTCCGCTGGGCCCTCAGGAAGCGGTTTGGATGGTGTTGCCCACTGATAAATGAGTCTGGGAATACTGCACTGGTGTCCAAGACAGGATAGCCCAGAGGCGAAATGGCCCCTCTACTGGACCATGGTTGTTCACTAGACTGACATGCTAAAAAGGAATGCAGATTCTGTTTCAAATAGGGCAAACTGTAAATAAAATACTTTTACAAATCTGTGTAGTCCTTTTATGGATAAATGCCCTGCACAGTCATCCTTATGAACTTATTTATGCAATGGTTGTCAGAGCTGATTTTATCATTTGTTTGGCTTCCAACTCATTCAGATTTTTGGGGAGGATTTTTAATCTTATGTAGACAGTTGAAAACGGGTTGACAGGAAGTTGCAAGAACAACGGGGGTATACTGGGATTAAACCCTGGTCTCCGGTGGTGGTGGGGGGGGGGGTTTGTACTGTGTGTGATAAGTGTGTGATAAGTGTGTGATAAGTGCCAGGGAGGACAAAGCATCCATTAACATTAGTTCAATGAAGAAATCCTGTAGCATCTTGGTATCAAGTGAGTTTATTAATGAGGCTTTGATAAGTGCACAAAAAGGCAGACTAATAACACTACTGTAATATACTGATGTAATCAAACACAAGAGATGCCTGTTTCATAAGCCTGAATGCCTGTAAACATGAACTGACTACATACATTTGAAATACAATACATTACATTAAAATAAATACATTCAGTGAAGGCCACTTTGAGAAAAGTCTGGGCCAGTAGGATCTGTTTTTCTTTGAGAAATATCACACAATGTATTTGATACAATTCTCCAGCGCTTGAATCGCCTTGTTTTACATAACCTTCGTCAGTGGCTATAGCAACAACAACAAAAAAGCTCACCATTCAATATTTGGAAGCTTGATAAATTGTCAGGTGTGGAACTTGCGTTGCTACATTTAGAAATAAGGTGAATTTGCTACGTATTCAAGCTTTTTACACTCCCCATCTCATTGGAACCTATTCATTTCACCATGTGCAGATAGACAATAATGTAACAAACCTATACAGTAAAGCTTTGAGTTTACGAAGGGATGACGGCTCGAAAAGCTGGTTTTTATTCACACCGAGAAGCATTCTCTCTAAACATTTGTCTTTGCAGTTTCAGAGGAAGGACAGGACTACGTGTGCACACCGCAACATAAAGTACCCCAGTATCACACATACTACATCATATGTACATAAAAAAAAAAAGAGCTATATGTGTGCAGTATTAAGCTCCATACTCAATGGAGGGCTGGTGTGCGTCAATGTTACCACACTACACCATAAAAGGAAGACTAAATATGGCCAAAATACATAAGAATTGTGTTTCAGATTTACCTACTAGACAGACACTGCCGGTCAGATTTGTTCACAGATGTTGTGTGCCTCATCAAATTCATCAATCAATCACAGTAATAAAGTTTGTGTTCATTTGAAATAATGCCTGGCTTTTACACAAAACATCATTCTTGAGTGCTTTCATTTATTTGAGTGCTTTAATGTTATGCTTAACAGGTCGTCGTTGTAGTGGTTTTGAACCATTTAAAATGTATTCAACTGGATGAACCGTGTCCAGTGTGTAAAAACTAGACAGATCTTAAGTGTTCTGTGCTTTTTAAATTGAACCATGTAATTTTATTCTGACCAGCTCCTCATGCCCCAACTCTATTTAAGAACAGAGATGCTTTTCAAGATCTGCATTTGGACCACAAATCATTGAACATCTCCAGCAACTATTGAAGAATATGTATAAGTAAAAAATGATGGGATCAATCTCTCCAAGAGACATCAATTCCATTGTATTCCCACTACATAAAAATAAATAAATAGTTGCACGTCCTCTCATACACAAAATGGAGCATTGTTACCTTTCATGCATTCTCAAAGAAATCCGGCCTTTCCCTCTTAACAGAGGTGTAATTATGACCTCTGAATGGGGTCAGCTGTGAATCAGTGTCTCGTTTCTAAAGAGGGAGATCGACAGATGGCTGAGTACGACCAGTCTAAAGCACAGTGAGCAGAGCAGCCAATGGTCTTTTTATTGATTTCCTTTAAAGGCAGGCAATCAGGGTGGATACGTGTGAGCATTCTGTACAGGAAGACTGTATGCCTGGAGGTCCTTGTGTCCAGATCAATACAGCCCTCTGTCCTCTAATTAGCCATCATTATTTCTCAACAGTATCTCTAAAGTCCTAACTGCAGGCAGCGTGAAGAAGGCAACTTCTTTAATGCAAGTAACAGGAATAAGACTGAAGGCGTACTTCTGCTGCGCACAACGCTAGCATCTATCAGCTACTCTGTTTGGAATGAGAGCCTGCGACAGCAGCGTAGACATCTGTCTCAAAACACAGAAAAACGTTTGGACACAGGCTTATACTGTCTCAGCCGTCCGGTCCTGATAGAAAAACAGTAAACAACAGACTCAACCCCTTTCCTAACTGACCAACATTTCTGTAACCACCTCAGCCAATCCACCCCCCACACAAAAAAAAGCCCTGATCATGCAACTGGACTTGAAAAAAGCCCGCTAACTACTTAATGGCAGAACATGTGGACTGTGTCGGAAGTGAACTTGTATTAAAACATGTCCCGGCACAGATGGTCTCCGGCGAACAGAGCCTTAGGTCCGTTTCACCAGGGGCCTCTCCTCTCTGACGTGGTGCCTGGCACTCCTTTTCTCCGCCCTTCCCTTCTCCCTCACCTTCCTCAGCCGGCGGGGGGGCGGCGTCCCCCTCGACTCACTGTCTTCCTGGGCGCTGGACGTATCCATGCCGTCCCGCTCCTCCGGGATGTTAGGGATGGCCCCGCTGCTACCGTCCAGAATGTTTCTCAGGTAGGGGTCTTCTGGAGTGCAGGTGGCAGTGTTGCCGCTCTCGCTGCTGCTCAGGTCCTGGTCCTCGCTGTAGCGCCCCCTGCTGTGGTGGGGGAACGATCCCCGGATCGACGGCCTCTCCCGGTCCAACTCCCTCGTGCTCTGCTGGGGCTCGTTCATGTCCACGCCCGAGT
The DNA here is from genome assembly GCF_011004845.1 of Esox lucius. Classification (NCBI taxonomy): domain Eukaryota; kingdom Metazoa; phylum Chordata; class Actinopteri; order Esociformes; family Esocidae; genus Esox; species Esox lucius. The sequence goes on from NC_047590.1 coordinate 13,235,174, forward strand.
CCAGGCTGGTGTCGTTGCTGCTGGGAGGTCGGGGGTGGCGCCCGTGGAGCTCAATGATGGAGTGGCGGACCGAGGCGGCTGGCTTGCCATCCAGGGATACAAACCAAGCCCTGGGGTGAGGGGACGAGGCCTTGCCCCGGGTCATCTCCAGGAGAGTACGCTCGGACATCCCCTGAAGCTCGCCGGGACCACCAACCCCGCCGCCAAAGGAGCCCATTCCGGCGGCCTCGTTCAGGGTACCAGGGACGGACAGGGACGACTCCAGTAGGCTGTTGTAGCGGCCCCACAAGCCTGGAGTAGAGGCTGGGCCCTGGGGAGGGGTTTCCAACGACTGGGGCTGGTCCTGGTTATCCTGCTGGGGCTTGGCTCCCTGGGTGTGGTGGGCATTCTTTGGGAGGGTCTGGGCGTAGCTGTCCTGACCTCCCGGCTCTGAACAGGAGTGGGAGTCGTAGTCTCCTCCGTTGCGGGGGAAGGTGGCCGACTTGCAGCCTGACCCTTGCTGCTCGCCCCCCTGGCTACCGAATAGCTCCGTGGCCTGGACAAGGGCCATAGGCTGGTTGTAGAGATGGAGCAGTTGAGCGCCACCACCCAGATGGGCCCTGTTATGCTCCTCTCTGGACCGCTCCCTCAGCCTGGCCACCTCGTCACTGTTGACGTAATGGTTGGACGCCTGCGGGCCCCTGGCCCCGCCCCCCAGGTTTTCATACAAGGGGACAGAGGACCCATGACCTGGGTCTTCCACGTAGATGTTGTAGTTGGCTTTGTTGTGCCTCGGGGTGGAGGACTGGTCACAGTGGCCGTGGGATCTGTCTCCAGGGTGGAGGGACATCATGGCATGGGCCTCTTCCATGTGGGTGGAGGTGGTCTGGTCCTTTTTCAGGACGGACAGCTTGGAGAACCGTGCTTTTCTCCTCCTCGGTGAGCGGGAATTAGCCGAACCTCTGCAGATGAAAGGCCCGCTCGGGTTAATAGCAGAGACAGTAGTCATTGCATTTGGGTATTTTGGGGACATGGACTATGTTTGTGATGTGTACATTTGATTAAAATAATCCTTTTAATCCATGTGAACGACTGAGAACTACGAGCCAGTGGCAGTTTCAGCTGAAGTTGACACGAGACCAGACGTTCATCAACACGTTCTCTTACCCACAGTGGCAGAGCAGCACAGCCAGGAACCCGACGACTATGAGCAAAGTTCCCCCCAGTATTCCTATGAGCAGGTAGGTGTGGTAGGACAGGAATTCCAATGAGCTACCGTGGCCCATGTAACCTAGACAGGCGCAAACAGAGGTTCACATTCACCAGCCACTCTTATCAAGAATAACCTCTAGAAGAATACTGCATGTATTTTCATGCTGTTCCCACGTGGGAGTCTAACTCATCACCCTGGCATTGCTAGATCCATGGGCTACCGCCTGAGCCACATGGAACCAAGATGTCTACATTACGTTCATCCTGGTCAGGATATTAACCAGACATGCTTAAAGACAATGCTGGACATAATACGTTATCATGTTAAGAGTCTCTGTACCATTGGAGGATGGTTGGTGTGCAGCGATCCAGTAGCCCAGGTGAGACGCCATGTAGGTCCAGACCAGAGTATCTCCAACCATCTTCACTATTCCCACACCATGGTTCTCCCAAGCCCCTGCAGGTGGAAATGTTGGGAGAAAACTTAAAAAAGGAAAACACTGGTAACACAGGCAAATACATTTAGTAGTCGGAAATAAAATGTGAGCGTGCAAAAAGAATGGGGCCTTCAGTACATTCAGTTCTATTCCCCCCCATTAGACATTTTTGTAGGCGACCCTGAAGAAATTAGTTTTAAGTTATTTGCGGGTGAGCTTTTCTACTTTGGGACTTCGAACAAACAACTTTTTAGAAGCCGGACAAAACTGTAATCACTAGCTTACATGCTGCCATGTTGGGCTAACAGCGGTTGTGTATTTCCCACCTGTCTGGCTGTTGAAGGCCCAGGCAGGAATGGTGTCAGAGGGCCTCAGGTTGGTAGTGTCTGCCAGGGGCAGGGAGATCTGGATGGGCCCTCTGACCTCGACCTCCTTGCCACCAGAGTACAACAGAGTACTGAGAGCTGCCAAAGCCCGTAACTCAACACTCCTGAACACTGAGCACACACAGACACACAGAAGAAAAGTACAATATGTCAGACAATGAAGTCTGCTCTAAATACCTGTTTGCGTGGACCTCAAAAACACAACTACTGCTGCTTTAGAAAAAGCAAACAAGAATCAAAACACACTAACAAACATTTTTTATTTTTTTTTGGATGACTTGATCCGGTCAGAATCTTGAAGTAGACAGCGTTTATCAATCTCTCCCTCCCATTGGTCGGTGCACCGCACTCCGTGCATTTGATTCGCTGAGCTTGTTTCTGCCAGAATCACCTGACTTGTTGTGTATGATGCCAGGGGAGCAGTTGACGCAGCCCTTAGCCAGGTGGTGCCGTGGTACAGTCAGGTAGGCCGTCACCGTGGAGATGTTACCGCTGTCAGAGAGCTTCAGGAGACTCTTCGGGAACTGAACGCTGGGTTGGTTGGAGATGTCTGTTGAAGAAGCACAAAAGGGGTCATTAGCAGCTGTATGTTCAAACTACCAGGGCAGCAGACTAATGTCCTTTAGGGAAACGTTCAAGAGACATCATTGTCCAGACGTCTGCGCGTACCGGGTAACTTGCCGGTGATGAGCACCGAGTCATCAAACAGCCAGATGTTTCCTTGGTTTTGAGGAAGCAGCGACAAGGTGATGGAGGAGAATACTGCGAATAGAGGTCAGGTGAAATTCATGTCAGGGAACCACTTAAGATTGTTGAAATGTGCTCTTTATAGCGAATACATTTTGACTGGATTTTTGTATGCGCCCCCGAATGGAAAACAAAGCCTAAACTTTGGCGTTGCAAATGCCTTTCTCTCACCAACTAAGCTTCAAAGGGCTACACAAGCATGGGTGAAGCTACCAGCAGATGGCGACATGGGTTCATCAGACTGTTTGTGTGCTGCCTGTTAAATAGCAGAATAGGGAGTTGCCCCTCTGCCTGTGAAGATGCAGAGCCACATCTCTCTCTGTAATTTTCTGTTCTCTTTTTCTGTAATACTCTGGTTTAGAACCTAAACCTAAATATAAAATGTAAAACAGAAAGAAGAAGTGAGGGACAGAGACAGGAAAAAAAAGTTACATTGTGTACACTGCCAATATGCCGGAAAAGCATCTTAAAATGAAAAAGAGAGAAAGCAAAAGGGGGAAAAAAGCAATAGAAAGAGAAAGACACTGAGAGAGAGATAGAGAGAGGAGACCTAGGAGCACCAGTCTCATACTAAACACAGCATGTCATTACGGCGCTCAGGCTCCCATTAACATGTTATTCAATACAGTTGCTATTAGCAGTCACTAGATATGATAGGGCATTACCGTGTTACATTTCAGGACTAAATGCTTGTCTAAGATTCAACGGCTACACGTGCTAGTGTCCTGCTTCTAAAAAGAGGAAATCAATACATTGAACACGGCATTAAATTGAACTTTGCTAGGCTATCAACTACAAATAGGTTTAGACCAAAAAACAACTGCCCCAAAGCGAACTACCACCTTATCAAGATAGATAAACACCTATATTGTACATTTCCAGGAAATAAAAAAAACTAAACATCCTTTTGTAATTTGGGTGAAGTTTAGCCACAGCGGACACCCAGGGATGACTGATGTCTCTCCCTCTCAGGGACTCCTGCAGATGGGGCTCGTCACAGTGCTACTCACTGGGTCTCTTGGTGGTCCTCCAGGGCATCGGGGTGAGGACGTAGCCGTCCATGCTCGCAACGATGATAAAACTGAGGCCCACGCTGTAGGGGGCCCTGACTAGCACCTCTCCCCTCTCCCCAGTCAGGGCCTGGCTCCACAGGGTGTGGTTGACAAACACTTCCACCTGGGCACCGCTTAGAGGCCGCCGGGTCACCTGGTCCTTCACCAAGACCCTTAGGGCAAAACGGAGCTCTGGGAAGACGGGAAACAGAAAGTGAGATGCTGGGAACATGGCCGTGTATGTACAGGGCCATCCCCAGGAATCCAGGGCCCCCTGAAAAGGTACATGCCTGGGCCCCCTCACTTATATAGATGGCATTGATATTATTACAATTAGTGGGCCCTACCAAGCTATGGGCCTTGTGAATCTTACACACCATTCCCCATGTCAGCTATGGCCCTTTGTATGTACATTGCAATCAGAGTTACGTTATTGATTTTAAACCTTTAGTTGAGTGGCTCATTTCAAGTATTACAATTACAGAACAGAACTGTCTGTGGGCAGCAGAACACAATCTTGATTGTGGAATGTGGAAATTGAAAGACCGATACACACTGAAAAAGCTACAATAAAAGACCAAGGGGTGTATCTGAAGGTGTATCTGAAGGTATATGTCAGTGTGTATGGCTTTTTATATAACAGGGATACCAGGGCTCTTAAAACCTTCTCCCCGGATTCAGTAGGAGTTCTTTTAATTCCCTCAGTAACCTTTAACTGCACATTAAAAAGTGATGAGGCAAGGGAGATGTAATGGCTAGAAAGCAAAGTGCTGTAGCATCAGTGAGGGACGGGTGTGGTGACAGACGATGCCACCTCTCATATAACCAACACACATGAGAACCGGAAAATGATTCCCATATTCTTTCCATCCCCTAAACTCTAAAACAATACCTGAGCCTAATCCTTATCCTAACTCTAACACCTAACACTACACCAAGAAACTAGTTGATCCTAAATTTACCCTTAACCCTTTTGGAGACTGTCTGAAAAGCCTTCCGGGGACCAAATTATAAGGTTGGATTATATTTCTGGGGGATCATACACAAGCCGGATTGGAACTATTTAGCAAACAAGGCGTCTTTGATAAAACTGCTTCCCATCAGCAGCAATGAACTTTATGTATTTTATAATCTGTCTGACCATATTTACTGATGATAATAACAAACTAATATCAAGAGGCTTAGTCCTTAGAGACTTCTGAAGCAAGGCCGTGGTCAAACAGAAATGGTGCCAGCGTGCAGTAGTGAAGGATTAAAATGCTGATCATTACAAGCACAGTATCGGTCCATACTGATAATCCTCTAATCCCTAACACCTTCAAATGAAATCATAACACTTAATCCGATTAGCATGCCAAGGGAATCTGAAGAGGGGACAGAATATTCGATTGCAGTCATATGGCCATAAATCTATGAGACTTTATTGGATGTGAAATATATGCTAAAATTTAAGACGGAGATGTTCCAAACAGATTTACTAATGAAGGTTTTGAGTATCACAAAATACCTATTTATAATTTATTATTGTTGCAGGCCTGTAACATGTTTTGCGTAAACACAGTAGGCTATATAGGATAATAATATTATAAAATATCATTATATATTGTATCTTGACAATTACATCAATTATGTTTTTTCACATTAGGCTTGCTTGTCTTGCATTAAAAATTCTTCCACCACCATTTTTACGACTCTCAAATCCGCAGCCCAACCCACATATACTCAAAGCAAGTCCAACCTGGTGTTAGTGGAGACGGTGTTTGAGCCCACTGATACAAGGCCATCTTGCCGGTGCTGGATCCGTCTGGGACAGTGGCGATGCCATTGTCCTCGGCGGTCAGCAGCGTGTGTAGGCCGGTGGTGGTTACGAAACCAGCCTCCGCCGCCACTCTCACGACACCATCCCCGCAGGAGATCACAACCAGCAAGAAAAGCAGGTACAGTCGGTCCGCAGGCATGGCGAAAGGGAGCCGCGAACCAAAGACATAACTGCGCGAAACGAGACGAAAGAGTAGGAATGGGCTTTCTTTGTCATGAAAACATAATGGTTAAACGGAGGCAGATAACCTATGTATTTACAGAAATCAGACAGGCTGCTGGTGACGCGCTGATGCTGATGCTGTGTTTTCGTTCGGGGCGTACAACAGAGAACCGGGAGACGGTTCTGTTACATCATAGGAAAAGGTCTACAATGCCCCCTGTCGGCAATTTTTTTCTAGTCAATTAACCAAATTTTTTTTTGCTTTTTGTGATGCTTTTAAATCTACGCAAAGCACAGTTCCTGGATATTGAGCGTAACCATGTTTTCCATACGCCGCCCTGCGTAAAACGACCCACGTAATTCTCCAACAATACACCAAATGACTGCACGTTTTATTTCCACTATTTCCACTTGGTTGCCACTATTCTTGTTTTTCCAGAAAATATTGTTGAATCATCTCAACTGAGCAAGTAATTCCACAAAAATGTTTTGTCATTTAGAAAACATTGAGATGTGATGAAGTCAGACCTCTAAACATATTTTTGATATATCAAAAGGAAGGCCTTAGGCTAAGTTATCCACTTTTTCAGTACTTTTTTTTATAGCAATCCTGTTTTTTGTGGTGATCATGTTTAGGACTAAACACCCCTCTCCTTTGGGGCAAAATGCCACGGGGGTGTATTTTACCCCTGAGAATATATTCTCAGGGGTAAAAGAACACAACAAATATAATAAAAGTTCAAGATATAGCCTAATATAAGTAGTTCTTAATTTAATAGCTAGTTTAATAACTGTCCGGGGCCTCCCCGAGTAGGGCCACAGTGTCGCCGGACCGCCCTGTCTCAGTTCCAAGGTGTTACGCTGCTATACTATTGTGCTGGGGGATATGTTTTAAACTTTAGGAGGACATGAGGTCCTGGTCCACACCTGCCATGAGTACCTGGTTTGGGGGGCCCGTTGCTGTCCCTGTCCTTGTCCACCTGGTCAAATAGACTCTGGATTTAGCCCATAGAAATGTATTAATTATTCCAATTGGACTCTTAATATCTCACCCGGCACAACCAGAAGAGGACTGGTCACCCCTCTGAGCCTGGGTCCTCTCTAGGTTTCTTCCTAAAATTCGGCCTTGTTAGGGAGTTTTTCCTAGCCACTGAAATTCAACACTACTGTTGTTTGCTCTTTGGTGTTTAAGGCCGGGTGTCTCTGTAAAGCACTTTGTGACAACTGCTTTTGTAAAAAGGGCTTTATAAATACATTTGATTGATTGATGGTTTACTGAGCATATATTAACATCTAACATAATAGTATAATGAATTGGCATTGATATTGAATGAATTGCTCAATATTATTGATTCACATTATTATTTTTAACTTTATTAATACTTTTGCACGGTTAACAAAACATATTTAAAAATAGTCATTAAAAGTTGTTTGAAATTATAATAAATGTTATAAATGTGGTCAAAGGGACCCAAAATGTATGATATAGATTAAGGACTTTTGGCTATTCAGTGCCTTTCAAAAGTAGTTTGGACAAATGACCAATTTTCTCATATCACTGAATTAAAAATGATGCCTGGACATTTCATTATTTTTTACATTGTTTAAAAAAAAAAAAATATGAAAGATTTTTAAGAAGAAAGGTTTTCGAAAATATTTGTAAGAAAAATAATAAATATTTATTATTATACAATATATATTATAATAATAAAAGCTGAAATATGTTAAGTTCATAACTATTCAACCTCCTCACATTAAAGGGGTATTTGACCATACATTAGCTCACCTACTTAATGTGTTCATAAAATAACATGATACAAACCACCTAAGAGTAGGGGTGAAATGCCCCTTTAATATTTGGTAGAGCTATCATTTGCTGCAGCTACATCTTTTAGGGTAAGTTTGTGCCAGCTTTGCACACAGTGTTGAACTGCTCTTTGCAGATTTGCTCAGATTTGACATTGAATTGTATACAATTTAGACAACATGTCTTCCTTAAATATAGTCTAAGAAAGAAAATGTTCATAATTTCTAAAAGAGATCAAATCAAGGTAATTCATTATTTGGGGCACTACTTAACATTTATGTTAAGCTGATTTGACTGTCTTGGCTTAGCCAAAAACGATTGAATCCATCGCTAAGGGGCGACATTGTATCACTTTTCAACCCACAAGCACGTGGTTTGAACTTACAGCAGGTTTTATATCAATCTCCAGAAGGGAGCAGAGTCAAGCGCGACCAGAATAATTACTAATCAAATGTTCTGTGCATAGAGACATAGGGTATCTTTTCATCTTATGACATCTCTCAGTCTCTCCTATTGTTATAACATCTCACAGTATGAGTGACATTTTCTTTTCGCATCAGTGATTAGTGTGTATATTACCAAGGTCCCAGATACAAATTGCTTTAAATGTGATGTTAAACATGAAAGTCACTTTAGCCAGATATGGACTGTGAGGAGAGCTAAATGTGTGCATATGTTCTCTGCACAAAGGGTTGTGTTTCTGTTAATTCTGAAAACATGGCCCAGTTTGATAAATAGGAACATGTTCTGATGTCGATGATAATGTTGTTGTCGGGGACTTCAAAACTTCATAGCCCATTCAGCGCCAGGAAGGACAACAACATTTCTCTAAGTTGGACAATAACGCCTAAGCTACTACTGAAAAAATCTAAATATCCCTTACAGTTTGGGAAATTTAGAGTGTAACGGACAGTTGGAAGAACTTAAATCTCCTCATACCCTGATCATTGTTAGTCAAAATCTATTAATAATACTACTCTGTACATACACACAAAAAAGTGCTAGCCAGGAACCTACAATGGTTCTTTGCGATCCCTTTTAAAAAACCTTCTAGTTCTAGGTAGAACATTTTTGGCTTTTACAAATTTCGCAGTCGCCAACACACTAAAACTGGTCTATACAATCTAATTTCTTCCTTGCTGAATTTTCAGAGGGAAGGCCATTTATCCAAACCTACAAGCACCATTCACATGTTTTCACACCATTTTCTGTTCCATTCACACTTTCGCAAAACTCTACTCACCATGTTGTCATGTAGACACTGCCATTCAAATGATCAAATCAATTCAATTCTAACACTCTCAACCATCCGTTTCTGAGGTGTTAACATTATCTCGCAAATTAGTCAACAAGTCATCCGGATGTCGGCATGAATAGAAAGGGCCAGTGGTAAGCTCACCCATGGTTTGAAAAAATAGATGACACCATCAGAGAGAGACGTAGAGAAAGACGAAAGTTGAGAGGAGGTGGACAAGGAAGAGGATTGATCTCTAATGAGATTCGTGACACCTTTCTTGACCATGTTCTTGTACACGGTATGACAATGTGGGAAGCTAGGCTGAGTACAGCCAAAACTGAGCTATTTCACTATAGCATCAATAGTCTGGACATTCAGAAAATAAAATCTGACTACTGTAATCAACTGTAATATAGATCCCTCTTTACAGATTCTACAAAAAACTTAAAGGGTTCTAGCTGAAACCCAGAATAATTCACCACGAAACAAAGAGTTCTTTAATAGAAGTAGCTGAAAACACACACTGACTTGTAAACACCGGGCTGAAAAGTGAAACATTTTTTATTTTCAAGAGGCTACTCTCTGGGTTGTACCAAAGCCGCTGAACACAGTAGCTGTGTTATAGATGGAAATTGTGTTGGTCCTAATGACGCATCTGTGTCATGTTGATATTCACTACCATATCTTGTTTTGTTGTATCATTCTGCACTTGATGGTCAAAATATACCATACTGTGTGTGTCTTTTTGTGTGTGTGTGTGCCAGTGGCTGAAATACTGAAGTGGTGTGTTGTCCTTTTCTTTATTGCAGCTGAGCGTCATTGTCTTCGTGATGTGTATGCAAAAAAAAAGTAGACGAATGCAGGGAGGCAGTCAAAGTATATGTATTGAGTTCCTCTATCAAATAGGAGGTAGCACTCAAATAGCGCATATCAATTGCGCACAGCAAATCCAAAACAAACTGAACATAGAACAATACCACACAAAGACACCCGGAAACATGGGACTTATATATGCGACCTAATGAGGGAATGGACACCAGGTGTGTGCAATAACAAGACATGACAGTGCCGTGGGAGGAGGAGCGGCATGGCTAGAAGGCCGGCGATGACGTGCGCCAAACACCACGTCGGGAGGGGTGGCGCGCGTCCTCCACGCGCGTCCTCGTTACGGTTTATTGGGTGGTAAAGAAAGACTTGATGGCCACTGTAGTCATCACAGTCCTGATCAACTGACAACCCAATATCCTAAACCACATTATTTTCTCTCACAGATCTGAGCTGATGCAAGTCCCATTTGACATTTTAGATTTTGATTATGTCATCTGTTGCTGTGCCTTGAAGTGAGTACATACTGGGCTAATGGAATGGGAATGAACAGAGTCTTTTTGACTTATTGTTGTGGATGCCATATTTTAAAATGAATATTTTAAATATGAAAAGGATTGATTAATAGATAGATAAAGATGTAATAGAAATGTTTGGCCCAAAAATAATTTTGGGATTATCCATCTGTCAAACTATGGGAGATTGTGGTTAACACCTAACTGTGCATGAAATTGGTTTATCAGTTGTTTTTGGAATAATTATCTTCTAGATACAGTACTGAGAAAGAAGTGGGTCCTTTGAAGTTGTTTTATATTATCGAGATTAGTTCCTGTGACCATTTAACACCAATGGACACTGCTCCTTTCTGGGCAGGAGGTCAAAATAGTCATCCAATCAAAAGAAGGTACTTTTTTCCTCAAGTGAGAAAGAGAAAACAAATTGATCTGGGGGAGGACTGAACCTGTCACAGTGATAAAGTATGATGTGGAGTGAAGGAATAGCTATAACAGATAAAGAAAGAGAGAGGGGGAGAAAGAGATACATGAAGTGATAGGGAGAGAGGACAGATACAGAGAAAGAGATACAGAAAAGGAGAGAGGCACAGAGGGAGAGGTACAGAGAGGGAGAGGTACAGAGAGGAAGAGAGAGGTACAGAGAGGGAGAGAGAGGTACAGAGAGGGAGAGAGAGATACAGAGGGGGAGAGATACAAAGAAGGAGAGATGCAGAGAGAGAGGCATGTTCCCTAATATTCGATCACAAAAGGAATTAATGTCAACTTTATTAGATTAGTGTTTTATATAATTTATTGCATTTAAAAGTATCTAGTTTGGGACAGATTCTTTCTGGTACGTTGTAAACATTTTGTACTGTCCTAATTTTCATACTTTCACTATTTCTATTTTTTTATTTTACTTAACAAAACCAGTAGTCGGGCTGTCCCAGTGTTACCATTTACTCAATATATCTTTGTGGTGTACTGTACCATATGAAAGGTCCCATACAATCATAACCAATGCCTTCATCTACAAACCTGATTCCAAAAAAGGTGGGACACTGTACAAATTGTGAGTAAAAAAGGAATGGAATAATTTACAAATCTCATAAACTTACATTTAATTCACAATAGAATATAGATAACATATCGAATGTTGAAAGTGAGACATTTTGTAATGTCATGCCAAATATTGGCTCATTTTGGATTTCATGAGAGCTACACATTCCAAAAAAGTTGGGACAGGTAGCAATAAGAGGCCGGAAAAGTTAAATGTACAGATAAGGAACAGCTGGAGGAACAAATTGCAACTTATTATGTCAATTGGCAACATGATTGGGTATAAAAAGAGCCTCAGAGTGGCAGTGTCTCTCAGAAGTCAAGATGGGCAGAGGATCACCAATTCCCCCAATGCTACGGCAAAAAATATTGGAGCAATATCAGAAAGGAGATTCTCAGAGAAAAATGGCAAAGAGTTTGAAGTCTAAAGAGAACAAGGACAACCCAAGTTGTTATCAGCGCTCAGTTCAGAAGCCTGCATCTCTGATGGTATGGGGTTGCATGAGTGCGTGTGGCATGGGCAGCCTACACATCTGGAAAGGCACCATCAATGCTGACAGTTATATCCAAGTTCTAGAACAACATATACTCCCATCCAGACGTCGTCTCTTTCAGGGAAGACCTTGCATTTTCCAACATGACAATGCCAGACCACATACTGCATCAATTATGGCTGCGAAGAAGAAGGATCCGGGTACTGAAATGGCCAGCCTGCAGTCCAGATCTTTCACCCATAGAAAACATTTGGCTCATCATAAGGAGGAAGGTGCGAAAAAGAAGACCTAAGACAGTTGAGCAACTAGAAGCCTGTATTAGACAAGAATGGGACAACATTCCTATTCATAAACTTGAGCAACTTGTCTCCTCAGTCCCCAGACATTTGCAGTCTGTTATAGAAAGAAGAGGGGATGCCACACAGTGGTAAACATGGCCTTGTCCCAATGTTTTTGAGATGTGTTGATGCCATGAACTTTGAAATCAACTTATCTTTCCCTTAAAGTGATACATTTTCTCAGTTTAAAGATTTGATATGTCATCTATGTTGTATTCTGAATAAAATATTGAAATTTGAAACGTCCACATCTTCCACATTGCATTCTGTTTTTATTCACAATTGTACAGTGTCCCAACTTCTTTGGAATCGGGTTTGTAGTATATACCTCAGTTTGAGCATGAAACACTTCTCAGGACCCATTGCTACCAGACAGAGAGAGAAAGGAAAGTTGATTGTTGGATGAGATTAAGAAACAATGCATGGAAGGCCCACGAGTAAATAAAGGGGTCAGCATTCTGAAAAAGTCCTCCTCCCCCTCATATCTACTCCTGTTCTTCAGCTGACAAGAGAGTAGAGGAGGACAATCACTGAATTAAATGAATAACCTTGGGCCTATAGTGGTATATTAACTGTGACCTGCATGCTTAATAAAGTGTGGGCTGAGTGGCGTCATGCTGAGGTCTTGCGGCAACAGGCACAGGTCAGCGTCAGAGGTGACTTTAACATACAGAAATGGCCTATGAGGCATTATTTGTTTCCAAAAGTGAAGCACCTAAATATCTGGGGGACAGCTAGACGATTCAAAGCAAAGCATTCCATGTCTTTGTGAATTATTTTATTTCTTTGTCTGAAAACCTGCTGAGGATAAAAGGTCAGTTAAATAAGGCCCGTTCAGAACCAATTCTAATTCAACTTAGCCCAGGCATCACAGTGAGAGAAAATACATGGGAAAACAGTGCAAAGAAATATATATATTCATTATAATAAAACGCAAATGAACATAAACAGGAAATTACCCTGTCTGCAACGAGATGCATTAGGTAGGTTTGAGGATTCAGCCATTAGTTTGTTCATCCTCTACTGAAGATAACAAAGGTGAATATATGTGCACAAATTAAGCCAATCTGAACCTAAATCCACAAAGCGTGGCGACAACCATGACGACAAACCAAAAAAGCACAGCGGTCATGGCTGTCAGACCAATTACATGTTTGTACCCTTACTAACCTTACTCAATGCAGACTTCTTTTGCACCTGCTCTGGTGTAGCAATGAAAGTACTTTGCAGCAGAACTTTTCATGTCTTGAAAACATGTAGCACTGATGAAGCCTTGTTCAATTCTTCAAAGCATAATAAAACATGAAACAGTGTGGGTACCAATACTTCATTTTCTGAGTAATGTACTAATGCGCTCAGTCTGTTTCTGCTTTGCTCATTAAATGTCTGTTTTTTTGTCTTATCATTCTCACTGTCTAGTTTTTCTTTGTTTTGTACATTGTAATCCACTCCGTGTAATAAATAAGATGCAAATAAATAATCTTTATTTAATGACTTATTACAGTACTTGAAATCCATAGATCCATGCAGTACATGAAAATCGAAATGGGATATTATACAGTAATATATAAATGGTTCATGCATTCATCACCTAATCAGATGTACAGAGAATCAGAACAGAATAATTACCATTCAATAATTTAGAAAGACATAAGCAGTGAACTAATGACACACCTGTTAATCCATGTGAACAGAGAGAAGTACAGAGAGGGGGGAGGCCATACGTTAATTCATGCTGGGTCTCTTGTAGTTCTGTTTGAACAGACAAAGAAAAGATGTACACTTCTGGATCACTAACGCCATAATTCAAGTCTTCATCAATCATATTATATAATTTAGTACCAGGCTTGAAAGACAATGTGTTTCCATGACATCTGAGAGCAAATTGACTCATATTATTTTCTGGCAAGGTTTAGATGTTGGACAGTAGAATTAAGCCTGAATCAAAGACATTACCTCTTGCCTCCGTCTACTACTTTCAGGTGTATATAGATACGATTGACTCTTGGATAACACATTTTTTACTGCTGTGAATGAACGTACAGAATCTAATAGGTTTCAACAAAGGTGAAATAGCTTGCCGCTATTAGAATGATAGCATTCATTATATTGACATGGCTGTCTTTTTGAATTCGTTCCCAGTTCCCTCCGGGAGGTCTTTGATTATTTATGGGCTAGCCCTTATTCTCTGTCTTAGGGGAATGGAGAGACAGCATGACCACATTGAAATATCGACGTTATGGCAATGACAGACAGGTCATTAGATCCCTGGCGGCTCGGACTGCTTCATGTTCTGGTCATGTAACTAGTTGTGCAACAAGCCTCCATATCTCACTGCCTACTTGAGAAGCTCTGTGAACCATGTCTACTTGTCCAAGTTCATTTTGTATTCATAAAAGCAATGATGTTGATTGAAAACATAATATTTTGCTTGCCAGGCAATAGAGCAAAAATCAAAGATTGAAGAAACAGAATATCATCTTAGGACCCAGTCCTAGTAGCAACAAATTGAGTGCAACACTATTTAAATGTGTCACGTTCTTATTGTTGTACCACTGTGTGGTATTCTGTGCACAGAGACCCTAGCCTGCTGGCTGTAAGACTACAGTATCTGTCTTGTTTTCCATAAAAATAGTAGAATGTGCATTAATAAATTACAAAAAAAGAACAAAAATGCATATGGTTGTGTATGTATGTGGGGAGGGGTAAAATTGTCAATTTGGTTCCGGGGGCATGTTCATGAAGTCTACTGCTGTAGGAAAGAAACTGTTTTTGTGGCAAGAGGGGGGAGAGGGATCAGCCTTTCTTTGTAAGAGAGGTCCTGGATGATGGTGGTGCCCAGAAAGTGAAAGGACTCCACAGAGTTGACTGGGGAGCCACCCAGGGTGATGGGGGAAGGGCAGCTGGGCTTCTACTGAAGTCCTCTATCATCTCCACGGTCTTTAGGACATTGAGCTCCAAGTTGTTCTGACAGCACCATGACACCAGATGGTCAATCTCCCACCTGTAGGCGGACTCATCTCCATCAGAAATAAGTCAGATAAGGGTGATGTCAGCCGCAAACTTCAGGAGCTTGACAGAATTGTAACTGGAGGTGCAGCTGTTGGTGTACAGGGAGAAGAGTAGGGGGACAGGACGCAGCCTTGAGGGGAGTCAGTGCTGATGGTTGAGGGGTCAGACAGGTGCTTTCCTAAAAATCATGCAAATTGGTGTAGTGTAAAGGCACAGTGAGAACAAATGACACAACCAAAGCTACTGTCAAACATAAAACTTTTATTATAAACACACAGTAAAGGTGTTAGGGAAAAGGGGCTGAGCTGAACCCAAGAAATGAAATAATATAGTCCAAACACTCCTAAACTGAACTTGCCTGCCTCAAGTGACTACCGCAGAGAAGTTCTTACAGAAACTACAGTAGTAGCCAACTATGCCTAAAAAACGGCGTAGCTCTCGTCTGGTAGTAGGTGCAGGGAAAGTAATAATAGCTGAGACCTTGGCAACAACAGGGCGCACCTGACCCTGGCCAAACTTTTTGCCAAGATACGTAACAGAGGCTTTCCCAAACTCACACTTTGCCAAGTTCAGGGTAAGAGATGAGGCTGCAAGACATTCACACACTATCCTTAGTGTACAGACCACCAGGTCATTAATGTTGGCACTATAGTTGGGAATAGTTGGGCTGGTGCATTTCACATCCCAAAAACCATGACAGAGTATTGCAGGACGTTGTCTGGGGTCACAAAGGCTGAGATGTTAGAGGCAGGTGGGGTTAACGGCACCTGCCAGTAACCTATTAAGATACCTAACTTGGTTACATGAGTTAGGCACTGTGACAGCATTGACCTTTCGATCATCTGTACATAACCTAGGTGTGCCATCAGGTTTGGGAACCAGAATGCACAGAGAACTCAATGGACTTGAACTTGGCATAGCCAGGTCATTCTCCAGCAAGTAATGTACTTTGTCCTTCATTATCTTCCGTTTGGAAGTGTTGACCCGATATGCATGTTGCGTGATAGGGGCAGCGTTTCCAACGTTAATGTCATGCTATAACATGTTTGTGCATGTAGGAACATCACCAAAAACACAAGGAAAGCTGTGTAACAGCCTCACAATGTCATCTTCCTGTTAAATGACCCAGACTAGATGGAAGAGACAGCAACATTTCTGAGTTGGGCAGCCTAGCGCACTGCTGCTGAGTATTGTGCAACTCCAAACCATCTTCGCCAGCATCAATAACATGCGCGCCCACTATGCCAGCAGTAGCAATAGAGGAGACGGCAGTGTCTTCCGGCTTCTCTGGACTGTCTATCTGGGTGATGGGTCTGGTGTGGTATGTCGTTAACATGTTAATGTGGCACACACAGGATTGGTGATTTCTATCAGGGGTTTCTATCACATAATCCATTTCCAATAACATAAGGACCTGAGAAATGTGCTGACAGTGATGCTCCTGGTACAGGCAACATCACAAGAACTTGGTCACCCGGCTGCAGAGGACAAGAAACAGCATGTTCATCATAATGATGTTTCATACGTCTCTGCGAGGAAGATAGGGCTTCCTTTTCCAGCTCACGAAAGCGACTCACGTAGTCTAATACATTGTCCTTTGCACACAATCCTTCTGATAAAAACGGATCCTTAAGGACTTTCATAGGTCCTCTGACTGTGTGTCCAAACACTAGTTCAGCCGAGCTGAACCCTATACTGTCTCACGGACAGCAAACATAACTAGAGGAACTCCCTCATCCCAATCCTTCTCAGATTCCAAACAATACTTACGAAGCAGAGACTTCAGTGTCTGATGCCACCGTTCAAGCGCACTCTGGGTGAAATGCGCTTGACACATCATGCGTTATTGACAAAGTCTTTAACACCGGTTTGAAAAGCTTAGAAAGAAAATTTGAACCTTGATCAGTTTGTACCACCTTAGGTAACCCAAATGTTGAATAGAATTTAATCAAGGCTTTGGTCACCACCGCAGCAGTAATCCTTTGCAGAGGAATGGCCTCTGGGTATCGTGTGGCCACACACATAATCGTGAACAGAAACCGGTTACCAATTTTTTTTTTCAGTAATGGTGCAACACAATCAACTACCACCTGTTCAAAGAGTTCACCTATGTCAGGTATGGGACTAAGACGAGCGGGAGGAATAACCTGGTTTGGTTTTCCAGTTACCGGACAGGTGTGGCATGTCTGACAGTACTGAGCCACATCCTATTTTAAACTGAGCCAAAATAAATTTTGCAGAATCCCATCATAACTCTTGGTGACTCCCAAATCACCACTGGTGCTCATGAGCAAGGGATAAAACAGTTTGTCGAAAGGCTGTAGGAACCATTATTTGGTAAATAGCATCCCCACTGGCATCCCCATGGTATGTCCATTTGGCCATGAGGACATTACCATCAATGAAGTATGACATGTTTTTCTTCTTAAGCTCCTCCACTGAGACAACACTGGAAAAACATTTAACAAGGCTTTTGTCAACCTTTTGGTTAGCAACCAGCTGCTCACGAGATACTGGTAAATGTATTGCATCAGCAACACAGTCCACATTCTTCTTCCCGATCCTGGGCTGTCTTTCAGACCCCACCAGTTTACCAGAGGTAGCTCACAAGCTATCCTCTCGGACAAAATCTCTAGACAGAATAGTGTTCAACAATTCTATCACATCACCCATTCGTTGTGCCTGAGCATATGTGACGGCACAAGCAGGGAACACCTGTGGATAACTCTGTGCCAGCTCCTCCGAAAGAGTCTGGTCACTTTTATCCAATATGGGTATTACCTTTCCACCGGCAACATAGGATGTACTCCAACTCTGAACAATCCACTGATTAGCTCAGAGTGTACGTTCACAAAATGCAATGGCACTGGGACACTTCCCATTTCAATTCCCTGGACTAACACACTGGATCCACAGTATGTATTTCGGAGAAGGGCAACATGTCAGATAGGATGAATGACTGCGCCGCACCAGTATCTCTAAGGATCCTAACGCTGAGACGCATCGTTATCTGATAGGGAAACAAACCCCTCAAATATGAATGGTTGCGATCTGGGACTGCGATCTGGGACTGGGACCTTCAAGACACATTTACCATGAGGCACCTGTTGTTTTTCT
This sequence comes from Esox lucius, assembly GCF_011004845.1. Taxonomy (NCBI): domain Eukaryota; kingdom Metazoa; phylum Chordata; class Actinopteri; order Esociformes; family Esocidae; genus Esox; species Esox lucius. The sequence goes on from NC_047590.1 coordinate 13,253,351, forward strand.
AACCTAACAACTGTGTGAATTAGCCTAACACCTGTTGGCGGCTTGGTGCCCAGAGGCGTCCCTTGTTTGTGTTTCAGTAGGAATCACCCATTAACCATATGTCTTGGCTGATGACAATAAAAGCATTGACGTACGTCTTTCGGCCAAGTTTGATGTACTGTTGATCGACTAGGGCTAGGAACCGATGGCCCCCAGCCCTACTCTCTGTACGAGCCGAGAATACACTCTTGTGCATCAACAGAAATTTGTCTGCCAATACAGACACTTCTGACAGTGAGTGCACTTTCTGTTTGTTTAGGTGAATAACAATGTGTTCAGGTAAGCAATTTTCAAACTCCTCCAACAAGAGTAACTCCCGAAGAGAATTAAAATCAGTCACCTTACTAGCAGTGAGCCATTTGTCAAACAGATTTCTTTTGTCTCTAGCCAACTCCACGTAAGTCTGGGTAGATTACATTTTATGGGACCTAAATCTCTGTCAATATGCCTTAGGAACAAGCTCGTAGGCACGAAGGACAGTTGCTTTGACCACGTTATAATTCAAACTGTCTTGAAGCGGTAGCGCTGACAAAACCTTTTGGGCTTTCCCTGTCAATTTACACTGGAGCAGTAAGCACCATAACTCTTCCGGCCATTTCAATGCTACATGGCTGGAGTCTTGGCCTCGCCCTCGTCCTCAGACATGAACAGGCTTACAGGAGGAGCAGCCACATCCCGAACAGTAGCAGCAGGCTCAGGCAGCGGCAGCACAAGCACCTGCTCCTTCAACAAGCACCTGCTCCTTCAACACTGAACTAGACTCTTAAACCAAGTCACATGGATATCAATGAGATATCCCGGATGAGCCCCCATATTATGTTATGAACCCTGTGGCTCTAGCAGTCTAGGGTGGATGGTACAAAGACCTGTAACATGAAACTCATGCAAATTGGTGTGGTGTAAAGGCATAGTGAGAACAAATGGCACAGGCAACCAAAGCTACCGTTAAATATAAAACTTTCATTATAAACACACAGTAAAGGGGTTAGGTAAAAGGGTCTTAGCTGGACCCAAGAAATGAAATAATAGTCCAAACACCCCTAAACGGAACTTGCCTTCCTCAAGAACCGCTTAGCTGACTACTATACAAAAATACAGTGGGTGGTCAACTCAGTTCTCACTATTGTTTTTAGACAAAGTTTTCCTATGGGTTGTGTATGCCCATGGGTGAATTGCTAAAAAAAGAAACTTTTCCCAGGGACACAGGGACAAACAAAACACCACAGCAATACATACTCACATGAAACAGTGAGATGTATGTGTTAAACTAAATGATGTATGAATGAACAAAGTATCTGTCTATCAAAAAGGGTGTGTAACTCAAAAGTGTCTCTGTCCATGTGGGGTAAAGCAAAAGACTCTCTCTGGGAGAAGCAACTGACTGGGTTTTTAAACTAGGGATAGGTGATGTGATTGAGTAACGGAAAAAGGAACATGTGGGGCAATTAGGAGGAGTGTCCACTGATTGGCCCACCTCAGCAGTCAGGCAATGCAATCATGACTGCCAGGTGGGAAACACCATGAGCACAATCAGGAACATAAGGGACACCTGGGGGGCAGGAGGGGAAAAACACAAACGCACCGGGAACCTGCATGCGTAACAGCATGTCTTGGAGCAAACCGGGACTTATGGTGTTGAATGTGGAACTGAAGTCCACAAGATTCTGGTGTAGGTTCCAGAGGTGTCCAGATGCTGAAGGATGAAATGTAGTCCACAGACCTGTTGGATCTGTAGGCAAACAGCAGTGGGTCTAGTAGAGGGTCGGTGAGGGTCTTGAGGTGGGACAGCACAAGGCCCTCAAATGTCTTCATAACCACTGAGGTCAGGGTGACGTGTCAGGGCGAAATTAAATCCTGTGATCCTAGACTTCTTGGGGAATGGGATGATGATGGAGGACTAGAAACAGGCCGGGAGGCAGCATGTCTCCAGTGAGGTGTTGAAGATACCAGTAAACAATGCAGAAAGCTGATCTGCACTGTGCTTTAGGGTGGATGGGGAGACGCCATCAGGCCCTACTGCTTTTCAGGTGGTTCTGTCTCTTGAATAGTCTGTTTACATCCCCCTCCAGGATTGAAAGTTCCGTTGTAGTGGCAGAGGTGGGGATGATTGGGATGGGTGATTGTGAATGGGCCCTGATGGGCCTTGATGTTGATGGCTGGACACAGGGAGAAGGTGTGTTGTCAGGACTGCCCTTTTGTCTTTCAAATCTGCAGAATAATTAATTCAGGTCGTTGGCAAGTTGCAGGTCATTAATGGAGTGGGGGGATTTAGGCTTGTAGTTGGAAATCTGTTGGAAGCCTCTCCAAACAGAATCAGAGTTGTTGGTTGAGAACTGCTCTTTATAATTTCTCTCCATACAGGCAATTGACTTCTTTCACTGCCTTACCAAGGCTGTATTTAGCCTCTCTGTTCTGGTCTCTGTCCTCCTCCTTTTCCATACACAGCAATCTCAGTTTGACTGTGAACCAGGGTTTGATATTGTTTTAACTCACCCTGGTCTGTATTGGTATGCAGCTGTCCTCACAGAAGCTGATGTGTGATGTCATAGCATTAGTGTACTCATCCAGACCATTAGTGTCAGACCTGAAAATGTCCCATTCAGTGCATTCCAGACACTGATTGGGACTGACATTGAGTACGTAGTAACATGAAAAATAGGCACTTAAGTGACAAAGAAAACACCCCTCTCCTTCTAAATGGTTTTGCCTAACTTGAAACTTAATGTGTGTCTTGTGTTTAATGCGCTGTCCACTGACTGGTTAGATGAGCAGCCAGCTAAAAAACATACAACTGGTTTACAGGTGAGCGCATGAAAAAATTACTCGTGCTGCTTTTTTCACCCTCCCTGTCTGACGAAGGCTGCAGTTCTGAAATAAATATACAGTACTGAAATAAATATAAATATTTACAAGATTGCTGGCTACCTAGCTAGTTACCCTAAGCTTTGGTGATGCTAGCTTGGAATGTATTGTTCAGCAGCAATAGTGCATTGCAACAGTAGCTAAATGAACTTAACAAATCTGTAAAATTACTAGGCTCACCTGGCTCACGTTTTGGTAGGGAGACATCTGTATTCAGAAATGAATATACCATCAGTTAATTTATTAATCTGCTTGGGAGGTCTGTTCATCCTTTCTACAGTCTTATTAGAATACAGAAGATATATGCTAATATACTGATTCTGGCTGCTGTTCATAATATGGCATATACATTTGAAAATGTAATCATAAGTAAAAAAACATATACCACTACTTTTCAGGTGAGCCGTTTGTAAGAAGAAAAACATATTCTGGGACATTCTTTTTTGCAGAAATGCCTTCTTGAATGTGACTTAATAACAAACTGTCTAACCAGTTGAAAATTCTGGACTTCTTGATTGGCTGAGATTATGAAGGGGCTGGACATGCTGAAATACTGAGTTCTGATTAGTTTACCAAGTCACTGGCTTCTGTCATAACAAGACTACTTGGTGAGTAAACATTGCGACCCAGAGTTTTCAAACATGGGCGACTGCAAACAAAACGTTGTCAGATAACGAGACGTTTCAGAGTCTTCTGGTGAATGTGATGATGAAGGAACTGAGATGTACAGTGTTGTTGTCACAGAGGAAGTTGACCGTGTGATGAAATCAGTGAATGTCCTGTGCAAGCAGCATATGAGAAGGAAATGGAAAAAAATTCTGGCATTTCACTGCAAATGCGTCAATGGCCTGGAAAAAAACACTATCTTTTCTTGTATAAAACAACTGTCTATGTCTAATGATGTTGCTGTTAAAGTTAACTAGCTAAGCTAACATTTCTTGGTTTCTAGCTTATTCGTTGGGTAGGTAGCTTTACCTGATGTTTTGCTGTACTTAGTAAATAATACTGTAACATTTCGTGTTTGGTGGCTTTCTAGCTGAACGAAAGTGAGGACAATGTAAGCTATTTCGATAATTAGCAACCTGATTGACCGGTCATTCGTCCAGGTGTGTGTGTGTGAGGTTATGACCAGCTGTAGACTAACAAAGTGAGCCAGTAAATTAGATTTAAGCCTAAAATTTGTCATAAACTGTCTTTTTCTCTTGAATTGCTTTCAGCGGCAGCAGAACACGTCCTGCTTTTCTCCACCAGTCCTAAAAGGAGAATGGTACATTGCCCCCACCCAAAAAGAGACCCGGCGCCAAGCACAAAGTTGCACATGAAGCAGGAGGACATACAGCGACTTGTGGACTTGTGGACATAAACAACTATGCAGAGGATAATGCAGTGGTTTTGCCAGGACGCCACGTACAGGACACAGAGACTTTGGTGGAAAGCTGCTGCCATCAGATGTGACTGAAGCAGAAGTCATGGCTTCTCTACAAGGAGTCAATGACAACACTTGGTATGCAAGGCTTAAACAACACATTTTGATTATTTTGTTGGGGGGAAAAACATGATTTGCCCTTTTATTGATTTTGTATTGTTTATTTTTCAGAACAATATGCAATCGGGCTGGGTTACTTCAGGAATCTTTGGAGAAAGTTGCTTCCCCACATCTCAAGCACCAAGCCCTAATGTATCCAGTGCATGTGAATAAACTTTATTAAAATTTTATTTGGTTCGGTATAGTGTGCGTTTATTAGAGTCCAACAGACCAGGCCAGAGTGTCTCCATTTGAATACTTAAATAGCTGGGTGGGGTTAAGGCCTAAGAGTATGTGAACTATGCTAAATGGGTGTAAACAAAGACCAGGTCTCTGGTAAGTGTGAAAATCATTCAAGCCTTTTTTCTTAGAACTTGGTAGAGCAGATTATCAACTTTTAAAGCAGTTCATCTTTCCCATAACTTCATCAAACAGGATTGTATTATTCATCATTTCAAAGATATACATCTAGATCCATATAAAATGTAAACAAATTTAATAAAGTCAAACTGATTTTGCAATAGGACCCCGTTCCTGAATTCTGTCACTTAATTTGTAATATTGATGACAAGCTATCCTAACATTAAGAGTGACTTTTAGGGAAATTGGTATGCAGATCGAAATGTTTCTCCATGATGCTACTGTACCTTTCATCAGCTGTGAGCACCAGCAGCTGTCTCAATTTGTCTGCAGGCGTTCTGGTAACTGCTACAAGGCTGCTGGCTTTGTGAAGACTCATAACAATTTTATCTACTCACTCTGCAACAGAGGGTAGCCAGCTTTTCTGGGAGATATGTATCTTTGTGTGTGCTGTATTAATTAGCAGCATCCCTTTCATTTCAGGTGATATAGAGATGTTGATGATATTGTCAAACTTCATACATTTAGTTTATAGATGTCCTGACATTTTAGGATATTTCAGCCTGTGTTCAGGTTTGCCGGATTGAATCCAAACTCCAAAAAACAACCCGCCCAAATGCAATATTTTCTATACAGCTTTATATATAAATCAACCCAAGCCCATTTTTGCCTGCAATTCGCAACTGGTTTCATTTGACTTCATAAAAGGATACCATAAAATATTTTAATTCATATCTGAAATGTATTTTGCAGGACAAGACACATTAACAGAGAGCTGTAATCTACAGGTAAAGTTTAAACACCCTGCCTTGAATGCTGCTTGTTGGGGCTTCTTGCCTGATGCCATCTATTATCACTCAGATTGTTGCTCATAGGTGAGAGAGTATGTGGCTGAGTAGAGACCGAGGGATCTCATTTATCACAGGCTCATCCCAATCCAGCTCTCCATGGTTACACCATGGACTAGGCAAAACAACATGTTGACATCGCAATCATTAGTCCAGTTTACTTGGTTTTGCAGCAGGGTACAGATTCAGTAATTGACATTGTTGCCTTTGGCAGTACAAGCTTCAGGGGTCTGATTACACAAAGACACAATGTAAGGTTGAGGTGTGTTCCTGCGTTTATATATGCCTGCATTCCACATATATCTGCCTTAGTGGGTATACTCTATAACCTATAATTTCAATGAGAAACAACCCTGGACTGTAAGCAGAGCTATCATCGAGTTATTTGCACATGCATTTTACTTAACAGGTATCAAAATAGTATAGCTGCTTTAGAAAAGGCTCTGAAAAAACGAACAACAACATATTATTTTAGCAATACAATGCTCTGTTCGTTTCACTGCTCAACTTGCAAGGGACTTCAACAAAATGACAGACAATCTGCTTATTGTCCATTACCGTCTTATATAGTGTGTTTCTCCTAGGGGTCTCGACCTGGTAATAGCTTCTAAATATGGTGTGTACACACTTTTCACGCAATAAGCCACATTTTCGTAGTGTGACCAGTCCTGTGACAAGAATACTGAATATCTAATCCAATCATATCAGCTGTTCAGCATGCACGATTAGACCAAAAATACTCAACAATGTTCTTTCAGGAGCCCAGCGGAGGCTTATTTCCACAAGGATAGAGGCAGAAGCTTTTCTATTTTGCCTAAACATAACCTGATTAATTTGATCAAGCCTATCAGGCTTTGGTGTTGCTGTTCATGGGGTAAACATTCTCAGAACAGATGGTTAGATTGAATTGTGCACGCAGAAACATCCTGGGAGCATTGGGAAATGTTAGAATGCCCATGGTTTTGGAATAGGATGTCCAACACTTTCTCATTTGGTGTGATGGGTCCACATAATGTTGGCCATATAGTGTATACTAAGTGGCCAAATATTCCTTGTTGTCAAAGCTTCTGCCATCCATGTGCATGTACTGCAGTGGAATTTTAGTGTCTTGTGGAGAAATCAGATTGAGTGGAATTCTCCTGAAATATATATAACAATAAAATTCAATACATTGTGTGAAACATTTAGCACTACACACCAATACATTTACTATTGTACATAGTGATTAACTAAAAAACCCGTATTCTGTCTTCCCAAAGGAGATTGGCAGGCATGAAGAGGCCAGCTATGCTGCCATAACAAGCTAAAGAGCAGTGTCTGCTCATAAAGTGGATCTGGGAAAACGGCTTTAAATGTGTGGACAAGAAGTGGGAAAGATCCCCGGAGACGTGTTTCTGTGAGATCCACTTTGTTCCATTACGTCGTTTTAAGCTCCGGCGGCAGTGTGTGCTGACGTACAGTGAAACAGTCCGGTCAGCCTTTTTCACGGGCATCACCTCCAGGTGTACGTTCCAAGGGGGACACGCCGGGAGACACGGCGGCTAAATGATGGTCCCTGCCTTTATTGTGACCGATGAAGACGACGTTTGTGAGTAGTCTCCGGAGGAAGGGATCCGGGCGTTTTCAGACATATAAACCATTGACTTTCCATCGTTGAGGAGTCTTTGCTGCTTCTAACAAATTCTTAATAGTCCTGATAGCCACACATATTACAGACAAGTTGTTACCATTATTATAAACAGCTGGTTGAACCCAGAGTGCTGATGGGCTAAAGCTATGGTGTATACACTGTCAGAAATTATTTAGGCCCATTCACTTTCCATAAATGTTGTGGTGCTATGATTTTATGGACTTATATGGACTTCGGTTATATATATTTATCTATGTTTTAGCTTTGTCATTATAGGGTATTGTTTGCCCATAGCTCCAATTTATGGAGCTTTAGCAATTAGGGGAACCACAACCATTTACTGAATATACACACACGTTCTTGTTTTAATTTCAATAACTCAACCCATTTCCTCTTCATTCATCTGAAGGATCTGACCATACATAAAAGGTTAAAGAAATCAATAGAAAACTCCACCCAGCCAGAATTCACACCCTTAAAATAAAAAAACTATGAAACCTGACCAGGTCTAAGGAAAGGAAGAGAGGAAGCCCCCTATCTGATTGGAATGTAGCCAGAATGTCAATCTGTGGAACTGGCCAAAATGCTCAGAGTCCCCTTCACTCACTCACTTCATTTACAGTCTCAGATCTGCCAGACATTTTGCCTTTTAAGTGAACGTATGATGGAAATAGTTATCAACTTGCAAGAAATGGAACCAACTTGCCACTATTTGTTAAGCTTGTAATTGTCACAGAAGCCTAGCCACCATTGCAAAGGCAGGGATCCTAGGGCATACAAATTTCATTTGTTATCCATGAGAATAGGAATGTACCTTCCAACAGGGGCCATTTCTTGTTCCAGGCTTTGGAGATTACAGAGTGAAGTTTACAAGCACTGTTCTTGGACAATTGGGATTCAGCCGCATATGAGTGGCTCAAATCTGCACAATTTCATGGGTCAAGTGTGACTAACTGACTGATTTAGTGAGTTGTTATTTATAGTGGTTTATAGATAGGTGATTTGTGGATCAGTCTGTGTGTGAGTCGCCTGCAGTTGTTTTGATCCTCTCAAACACAGTTATTGATTAGATCCCCACATTGCTCCTGATTTAGCACTGACTGGCACAGCTGTAGCACTCATCTTAGACAGCTGAGAGGCCACTAATCTGTTCGTGAGAGCCTGAACGACCTCTGTTAGATCTGGCTAATTATTAATTTCCCATTAATTATGGTGTTCTCTTTGCTTCATGTTTCATCCTCCAGGGCTTGAAGGACAAAGTATCTGAGAAAAGCACAAACATAAAACAGTGATTAGGAAGGGGGTGACGAGTTCAGATAAAGGCAAAGGAGGGGGGGGGGGGTTGTTTTCTATGTCAAGTGCTATTGAGGGTAGCACTGTCCATTCAAAGTCATGGGAACCTCTCAAAGTCAATGGGCCAAACATATTGTATTGCCAATGGCAGCCTGCATTCCGGTAATGATGGTCATTAACGTTTGAACTATGGCCTTACAGGAGCCATTATTTGTTTTCCAAGTTCATAGAGTGTGTGTGTGTGTGTGTGAGAGAGAGAGATCAATGAGAGATATGTCAGTCATCCCCAAGGCGCTCAAGTGTCCCCTAAATGTAATCTGTTGTCTAAAGACATACCCCTTTCTCGACCCCTACATCATCAGCAAACCTCAATTTACTATGTTCTAAGTTATTACACTGTTTAGAGGTCTGTAGCTTTGGAAGAAAACAAGCAGTTCGAGCAGTTACACAACCAAGTGTGGAGCTAACTCACAACCCTATTGGAGTTGATTGCCTTACAATTGTACTTTGAAAAGAAACTAACTCTGTTCCAAGTGGGTTTAATGCGCAAATGCTTGTTGAGTGAAATGTCGATAATGTTTGCATTCGGAAAGTTCCGCTGTCAGTTATGTAACCAAACATTGATCAAACACGCTATCCTTTTGCATCTGGTTAAATTTGAGTTCTTTCCCCATTTACCACATATGTTTATGTTAACATGTTTGCCTCTGTTGTTACCACATGCTGTTGCTTTTCTCTGGCTTCTGCCAGTCCTGGGAGTGGAAGAAAAGATAACTATGTACCAGGCACACCTTAGACACAAATGGGATGGTGGAATCCTTCATGACCAGTATTGTACGGAGACGTCGTGACCCAGATAAACAGACAGGCAAAGACGAACAAATTATGTTGCAACAAAATAACGAGTATTTAAATGTTAATATCCACTTTGAGATCCATGAACGCATGTATGGTAAATATGTTAGAAAAAGCTGAAGAGGAAAATTAAATCAACTATTATAGTCGGGACAGCTCACAAGACTCTAACTAGATTAAATCATTTGAAGCCATCATGACTGAAATACCGGTTGTCTGGCCTAATGGTACTGTATGTGCAGACATCGGTTTATTTGTAAACCTCTGTGTCATTTGAAAAGCTATTTTTGGAAAATGACTTCAGATTTTGACATTTTTTGAAGATGAACTATATTCTTTCCTACAGGTCTAATTTAAGACATGTCACTAAAGTGATTTCCATAAAAAACGAATACGTATTATGCATATTCACTTTTTCATAGAAAGCTGAAAAAACATAGGTTATTTGCCCTGAAAGTTCTGATGTGAAACCTCCAGGTAATAATGCTACTGAGCACATGAATAGAAAGTTAGCATTTAATTCTCTAGCAAACATGCAATGTTCAGATAAATCTATGTACTGACAGAAATGGCCTAAATTATACAAATTATAATATATAGCTATGTTTGCCTTTGCGCCAATTTGCTGAACCACAATTAATCTTTTTGTTGAAATTATTTCCTCAGGTTTTCTCAACTCTTGATATACCTCATTTTAAGCCTGTACTTCCTTGCTTTTTCAAGCACTAGAAACAATACATTATAGTTTGGCAAAATAAATGATGATGAATGAGGCTTACTACAACTTCCCAACTTTCCGATCCCACATCTATAACCTCATTCATAAACAGTATTTAGTAGTAGGCTAGGCTGAAGGTTGTCATTCAGGGAAAACAATGTCAGTGGTTATATTTGTCACCTAAAAACAACATCCTATGAGTCATAGGCCAGCATAGATTCCAATAGACAGTACTGTTCATAGAATACAGGACATGGAGCCATTATATAGATAACATGGCGCATCATCCATCAGTAATTACGAGTGCTTCAAAAAGCAGAATATTCTGTGTGCTTAAGATACAAATAGGAATTTATAATATCAAATGTGATTTTTAGGGAAACAAAAAGGCTATAAAATGTGTTGGTGAAAATCGTCTTCATATGTTTAAAAATCACTTTGACTGAGTGAGTGAGAGCGTTGCCTATTCTGGAGTTGAGAAACATTCATAGTTTTCAACCAGACATAGAGTACCCAGTCCCTGCCATGTCTTTTCTTTACAGATTAATGGAAATATAAATAGTTCCAAGTTCAGCATGTGTTGTATAATTCATAATGACTGATGATCGCTGGAGATAAATAGGAAATCACGCCACAAAGCCATACGTAGAGTCATTAAAGGGTCTGAGCAGTGAGATTTCCTTTATATAATTGCTAGGTCTAATTTTATTTTTATAATTGCACTAGTTGAACAGAGCTTCATCCAAAATGTCCCCGGCCCTCTGTGTAATGCACAGCCAATGAGAGGAGGCCTATGTCTCTGGCTAAAAGTAATTTGCAATACAAATGGCTGTATAAGGGAACCACCATTTTGAATGCCACCCTTATACAACCCTTTTTTTATATGAGAAAAGGCCTTGGAAGTAACAAAAATGGCAGTTGCAGAGGTTAGGAAACAAGCATACAACCTCATTCTGGCCCAAATGTCCACCAAAAGAGAGAAAAATATTGAACTGCTTCATTATGAATGTACTTCTAAAAAGAGGTTGTATAGGAATAAGGCATATGTGCAAAATAAAGATATTCAGAAACAACGTTTTTGTTGAATGTCATATGCTCACTCGTAGTAGAGACCTTTTTATTTCCCATAACATAAATGACAACAGTTGAATTAAAACTATTTTTTACTACATACACATTTACGGAGACCAGCAGAACAGGATAAGAGGACACCCTCTGGGGGGTTACTGCAGATATAGGAGGGTGCATCACTGTCAACGTTTTGGCTGTAAGGCCTCGTCTTCAACACTCTCAATGACACAAAAGGTTTCATTTAATCTCCATTTCAAAAAATTTTTGTCTCTTAGAGACACATGAAATAACAGGAAAGGGGCAATCAAAGCAGACAATACAATAAATACTGGGAACACAAAACATAAAACAAGCTCAATTGTGAATATGTGGGCTTCTTCAAACTGTTGGTCATATAGACCTTCTGATGTAACATCTCTGTTGATTAGCTAAGACTGTAGAACCCTGTTTAAGTATTTACAGATTTATGTTCTGCAAAGTTATGTTCTGTTGATTACCAAATTGAGTAATGGTAAAAAATATAAAAATGTTTAAAGCAACAGTGGGTTTTGTGAACAGGCACAATATCTACAAAGTATTACCATAACAACCTTGACAATAAATATATAATTTAACATCAGTTAAAATAACTTTGTAGATTAACATTAGCTATCACAGACTCTTGGTTTTGAGGTATTGTTTTTAGGCACTTGAAGACACAAGAGGGATGATTAGTAAAGCGTAACAATTATAATGACTAAATACAATAGTACCGTACAGTGCAACAACAAATCACAACAACCAAATCAATATGCAAAGACATGGAGACAATGGGCCTTTACTATGAGTAGGAAAGGTTTCAGTTAAAATATAAGTTTGAACATGAGCTGATATTTGATTTTTTATAGCACTGCATTTATTCAAAGGATTTCTTCTAACTGTTTCCGTTACAAATGCTTTCACATTCAGCCCAGTGCTATATTCAACATCTATGTCATGATTACCTCTGGTGGCACAAGGCGCTAAGACAAATTGACTTTGAATGACATGGTTCTTTATCCTCGGATTTAAGAAAAATGCCTCAAGTTTTGTTGTTTACTGCTGGCTCCTAGTTTAGATCTAGCTAAAATATGGGCCAGAACCCAAATTACCCTCTTCTCCTCAATCAATCAATCAATCAAAATGTATTTATAAAGTGCTTTTTACAACAGCAGTTGTCACAAAGCGCTTTACAGAGACACCCGGCCTTAAACCCCAAGGAGCAAACAACAGTAGTGTTGAATTTCAGTGGCTAGGAAAAACTCCCTAAGAAGGTCGAATTTTAGGAAGAAACCTAGAGAGGACCCAGGCTCAGAGGGGTGACCAGTCCTCTTCTGGCTGTGCCGGGTGAAATATTAAGAGTCCAATTGGAATAATAAATAAATTTCTCTTGGCTAAATCCAGAGTATATTTGATTTTAGACTAGGTCAGAAGTATGACCAGGTGGACAAGGACAGGAACAGCAACGGTCCCCCCAAACCAGGTAATCCGCAATCAATGCTCCATTCAAGAGCAACTCCGCCATTTGCAGTGGCCCAAAGACAGAGTGAAAATGGCTAAATGGACCCTTGGATGGCCTCTTCCAGCAATGCCACAATGAAGCCTTGATGGGTGAAGTGGATATGATATTTAAAATAATGGTGTATTGTATAAAATAGATTATAAAAAACCTCCGTAATTGACCTCTTGCTATTGTGACTTGCTGCAATTTACCCTTTGCTGCTGACAACTGTTGCTGTAATTTACTCCATGTTGCTCTCACTAGTTGCTGTAATTTACCCCATCTTGCTGTCACTAGTTGCTGTAATTTATCCCATGTTGCTGTCACTAGTTGCTGTAAATTATCCCATGTTCCTGTCACTAGTTGCTGTAATTTACCCCATGTTGCTGTCACTAGTTGCTGTAAATTATCCCATGTTGCTGTCACTACCTGCTGTAATTTACCCAATGTTAATGTCACTAATTGCTCAAATTTACCCCTTGGTGCTGTCTCTAACCTTTATAATCTATGCCTTGCTGCAGTCTCTAGTTTCTGTAATTTACCACATGCTGCAGTCTCTAGTTTCTGTAATTTACCACATGCTGCAGTCTCTAGTTTCTGTATTTTACCACATGCTGCTGTCTCTAGTTGGCGGGGTAATCAGCTAGGGTGATAAGCCCACAGACACCAAGACATATAGCCATGAGCAGGAATCCCTCTCAGGTGAAAGGTTTATAAGAGGATAAACACTCATTAGCCGGCCAAGTGGCAGACCTCAGTCTGGATCCAGAACAGTCATGTATGTGTGGGGATACATGGTGAGCCACTGGGCTGGTTAGGTAAATAAGGGGCTGAGTTAGTAAGGCATTATAGTGATAACGTTGTGCCATGTTTCACAAATCAATAAGGAGATGTGGGTCTCTCCCATCGGACTCGACTGCTCTCTTCTGCTCAATCAGACAGCCTACATATATTACACACACTGGCAGCCTACACTCAGCATACACATAGACTATACACACACATTACACACACCGACAGCCTACACTCAGCATACACACAGACAGCCTATACACACTTCACACACAGACAGCCTATACACACTTCACACACAGACAGCCTATACACACTTCACACACAGACAGCCTATACACACTTCACACACAGACAGCCTATACACACTTCACACACAGACAGCCTATACACATTACACACACAAACATCCTATGGTTCACACAGCAGAATATACACATCTAAATGACCTTACGTTACAGGGACAATTAGTGTTGGCGAACAATATCTCGTCCACCTTCCACTTTTTCTTGCCTTCAAATTAAGTACAATTTACGCTAATATCCTTGCCTCGTCAGGACAAGGGCATGAGCGTGAATTGTACTTTACTATTCGGTACTGAATTGTATTGTTCTGCTACTTATCATACTGCTTGCTTAACCAAGAAGTACTCTCCAGCATCTACATGCTTAGAGGAGAAGGCATTCACCTACCAACAACCAAAGTTACATTTACAGATTATGATTCAGAAGACACTGCTGGGTGGAGGTAGTTACTGTGGGCAATGATGACCAGCTGTTGATTATGGCATAGGGCAAAATCTGAAACCGTCATTATGTAGCCTTTATTATATGCAACTACTACTTTAACTGGCTGATACTTCAATTTGTTCTAATGTTTACAATGTTTACGGTTTCATAATTTCTCTAAAGATATTAAGGAATCGGCATTTCCTCATACTGTTGATTTCCTATTTAATGAAACTGAATTATAGGCCTACTAAATACTGTATTTCTCACTAAATAGTACGATTGAAAAAACAGAGCAGAGAGAGCATGTTTTACCCAATAGACAATATTTACTGTAAAAGTATAAAAAAGAAAAATGGGTTTGGATATGGGGACAAACAATGTGTCCAAAATATCAAGAAGGAGCAACCCCATGACTTCAGAAACATGTGCCCCACCGGGAGGCCAGGCGTGTGCCCCACCGGGAGGCCAGGCGTGTGCCCCACCGGGAGGCCAGGCGTGTGCCCCACCGGGAGGCCAGGCGTGTGCCCCACCGGGAGGCCAGGCGTGTGCCCCACCGGGAGGCCAGGCGTGTGCCCCACCGGGAGGCCAGGCGTGTGCCCCACCGGGAGGCCAGGCGTGTGCCGCAATTCAGCATGTGCAGTCCAGCGGGGCGCCAAGACGCATGTCTTCACGTTACAAATATGAATATACACCTGGCTAATTCTCCGATTTGTGGACATTCCCTGTTACATGTTAATAACCCCCCAACACCCTGTGCCAACGCCCACGGCCTGTTGCTAGAGCCCAGTGCTGGCGGTGTCGAAGTCCTTGCTGATGTGAGAGGAGCTGGGCAAAGATTTCAGGTACTCCATGTGTCTCCTGGCGTCCTCCTGGTTATGCCTGACGTAGTAGATGATGTAGGCGATCACCATGGCGAACCAGCCAAACATGGTCACAAACATGGCCACGTCTGTGGTCTTGTGGTGAAAGTTACAGAAGTTGATGCCTGAATCGAGGACCTGGATTACGGGCCTTTCGGCATATTTCTCCTGGACGGAGGTTTGGCAGATAACCTTGTTGACAGTCTCTGGGTCAAGCCTCAACTCCCTCAGGACCTCCTGTAAGGAGCAGTCGCAGTGCCAGGGGTTGCTGGAGAGCCGTATGCGGGCACTCAGCTTGGCGAAGGCCTCCTTGGGGACACTGTGGAGCTGGTTGTGGGAGAGGTCTAGTGTGCGGAGGCCCTCGGAAATCCCCAGAAAGGCCCCTGAGTCGATACTCTCGATCTGGTTCTGCGACAAGTCCAGCTCCTTGAGGCGCCGGAGGTCCTTAAAGGCCTGATTGGGGATGTGGCCGATCCGGTTGGATGAGAGCAAGAGGGTGACGGTGTCTTCTGGAAGGTCCGAGGGAATCTGGTCAAGGTTCCGGGAGACGCACTGCACAACCACGCCGTTCCTCTCCGAACAGTGGCAGCTTCTGGGGCACGGTGTCGCCGCGACGACCACGATGGACGCCAAGAGACAGAATGTCCTCACCGGAAAAGTGGCGACGTGAGAAAGAGAAGGGAGCTGGGCGTGCCAACATGGCTTAGGAGGCCCCATTAGCTCGGCTGTGACCTGACCAGACTATCACTGCAGTTCCAGGGAATGTTTCAGAATTCATTGATCTTGTACAGGCACACATCATTTGTTGTATACAAGACAGATGAAACACGGCTTCCAACTAGACATTAGAGGAGAGGGCATATCATTAAGATCCAGACATAATGGTAACACAAGGTTGAGGAGGACCTATCACTCAGTCCTCTGAAGGTGAGGGATCTGAAACAGACAGAGAGAGAGATGTATAAAACAGGCGTAACATGACATGGCTTTCTACCTTTATGATCCGTTTTGTTGGAAGGAAACAGACCATGTTTCATAGTGTAATAGGGAGAGGGGACAGTGTTAGGCTTTCGGGATTCTCCAGGTAATTTTACTTCATCTATTGATATATTCTCCTCCTCTGTCCTATTTCATACAGCGCTGAATGCAAAAAGAGTACCTATTTTTCCCACTCCATTGCCCTGTATATGTAGGATGCATTACCCAGATAATAATAGAATTGCCCTAAATTTTCCAGATAATTACACATCCTGTTCACATTGTAAAACACACTGTTCAACTATTCAAGTGCCGAATATTTCAATCTGAGACCCTTTAGCTTTTAATTATTTAGGTTTTTCAAACTTTAAACATTTCCTTTAGTTCCATACTGTATATTTGCTCTGACAGTGTTCATACATTTTAGTTTGGTGTTCCTCAAAAAAAGTTGCACAGCCTTCATCTAATTCACAAAGCAAATCTAGCCTATAACCTCTACACTTATGTAGGCTGGGGGAATCAATAACATTGAGCAAATATGTCCTGGCTTGTAAAAAAATACCTGTAAATTAAGGTCCACAGGTCTTCTAGAAAACGAACAACCAAGCTTCAATTAGACCCAGTTTAGCACACATAACAGACTCGACAGAACCTAAACATCAAACGGTATAGCCTATTATCTCCCGCTGACAGAGGGTCTGATGTCTCAGTGTAACCAAGGGCGACGCAGCGACCTTAAGGTTAAAATTACCATAATCATGACACACTTCCATAGGGTACCATTAGTCTTCCAGTTGTCTGCCAAAAGCAAAACATAAGCAGTTTTTACAAGGTGACTTATTGTTCGGCATGTATGAGGAGATTCAGGTAGGACAGCAAAGTTCTTATTTATTATTCTAAATTATGGCATGCATGGGTCTGCGAGGTCGTGAGGTTTGATTCCCGATGCACACCAAAATGTATGCACCCAATAATTTCGTGATAATAATTGCCAGCTAAATTGCATATATTATAAATGTGGATAAATAAAAGGATTGTAACTTTTTAAACTTACATTAGCTAAATTAGTTTTCAAATCATAACGCCTTCCAAGTTTGACATTTAATAAGACAATGGTGACAAAAATACATCAATTTCTCATCCAGCTATGCTGAGGCTAAAAAAAATCAAAGGTAAATTATAAATAACATTTCACGAATAAACAATGTACATCAAGACTTACCTTGTCTTTTCATCTCAAACTGTTTTCAGAATAAAGGGTATGTTCCACCTATGGATGCTTGGTACTTGGCTATTACTGACGCAAAGTAAAACGCAAACCAACCGGAGAAACACATTCTGCCTATGTATTTAGCGAGTGACTGAAAATCCAAAGAGTGTATTCTCGCGAGCACACTGCTTTCACTTGTTGCTGTCACACGAAATACAAGCTGGTGCAAGTTTTCGGACAGTGCGTACTCCGTTGCTTCTTCACTGTACTGGATGTGCTGCTGAGCCATCCAAACGCCTAGTTTTGTTTTTTGCGCGCGCGGTTTTAAATTATTATGTACCCCCATTTACCTTTTTCCGTGAGTTTATTGCGGAACCTTTACCGGTTTATTGTAAAGCTATTGGTGTATGTTTGCAATATAATTGGGTAGAGATTCCCTAATTGAAATTATACCAATGTAATTTTCTGTTTAGTCGATGTGTTGTTGCTCGTTCTTCTTACACAGTAAGAGGGCTAATTTTCCATATATATATATATATATATATATATATATATATATATATATATATATATATATATATATATATATATATATATATATATATATGTTTCATCAAAAATGTCAAAATCAGATCTACACTGTACTTCGTGGTTGCAAATAATGATGAACCCTCACTCAGCCAAGATAAACAAACCTAAAATACAGGTTTGATCATGTCAGCTCTCATGTTCTTATTGCTTACTGCTTACATACAGATCACTGTAAAACTCAGACCATATTCCAGACAGTGGAGTTATTCTTTGTTGGGGAGCCTGTTATTAAATCTCGCTCATATTTTCAGAGCTGCCCTCAGAACAAGCTCAACACAGGTAACTTTCAATTGAGAATAACTTCTACTGTTGAACTCTTTTACAATAACCTCTGTGCTAATACACTGTGGTTGCGACCACAGATTGGAGCTTTCCCACGCACCTTACTCTCCTTGCCCGAATTCCCTGATTGTTAATGCCCTGTGCCTTCAGTTATCATCTCTTATATCCCAGATGAAAGGCTTCCAGTCCAAATATGTCACCTTCCCGATGACTGTGCATCTTTTAATGCACTCCCTCGTCGATGGTTCTGTCTCTCTCTCACAGAGGCCAGGTCACTCCCACCATTCTGCTTGGTCATGGCAAATATGATCATGTGATCATGAGGTTCTATTTAATCATTCAATTAAATTCAACACCAGTGTTGGTGAAGGTGAGGAAGGACATGGTGGATTTAGAAGCTCCCATTATACCAGTGAGAAATGTCACCATTGGGATGTCGGCAAAAAATTATTATGTGAAATGTTCCCCCTAAATATACAAGGCAAAATATCCAATAATCTAAAATGTGCCCCAAAATTTTTAAGTCAAGAGATTCTGCAATTTGTGCTTGATTGGCATACTCATATTCCATTACAGGGCTTTGGGATTATATCCGAATTCTGAGTTGGAATGTATTAAACCTTTTCTTACCATGAGGGGGTGAACAGATTTATGGCTGATGTAATTATATTACAGTCAGTGGGAGCTTGCTCTTTATAGCAGGTAGAGTTTAATTATTGTTCCAGACATCAGTAAAGATTTCTACCCTTTAGGATCCTATAAATTATTATAAATGATTATTATAAATAAAATCTAATATTGGGGCGTGAGGCTGGGTTTAGTGCATAAAAGCAGCTAGCCGCCGTCGGGCCGCTGGTGAGCCGCTGATCAGGGTATTGTTAGAAGGCATTATCATGAAAGTGGCTCACCGGCGGCCCGACTGCGAAGCGCGCTATAAAAGTGCCCGCTGGCCGGACGCTTTGCAGAAACGCTCAATGGCCGCAGCGGCAAAAAGCTAGTGGGCCGCCGGTGGGCGGAAAAAAGCTTTGAAAACAATTAATTATTTTTTACTCAAACTGAAAAATGGTATAACTAAAGGATTTGGATGCTAGGGCAGTTGTCCCTGGTTTTATATCAGTTGATTATGTAGATGAGATTTTAATTGGGACCTTGCTATCGATATTTATATTAGCAATTTAAATTTTTCATTGACATGACCAGATAGAGGTGCACTTTTAAGACGGTGCCTTAATCCTCGCGTAGTAAAGCAGTGTTTCACAATTTTATCGACTCTGAAAGTAAATATGAAACCGGTATGGGAAAACAAGGAGTGTAGCTTGTTCGCAATCATGAGACTGATCTGTTTCTGGCAGGTTTCGATGATGAGATATTCAAAATCAAAGTCCGGATCTTGAATATGATAACCGCAGTCGAATAAAACAAGCAGAAACACTGAAACAATTCACATCGATTATTTCACTGTATACATCTTCCCTATTCTTAACACCCCAATCTTATATCTTAAAAGTGCATAGAAAACGGCTAACAGAACATAGTGTTTAATGCTATGTTTTTGTTTGCATCTGTGTCTGTTGATCTTACCTCAGTGGCCCAATTAATTGACGTTAGTCTGTGCAGTGATTAGAAATGCATAAGAACAAAATTATATTTGAGAAATATCAAGGTATTGATTTTATACAAATTATCATGACAGCTGACTGTACAGTCACTGTCATTACGTGTCATTGTGAATCAATGTGATTCAATGTTTTTGCTATTCTGGCATTTTAGAGATTTTAAATAGTGATGTAGTAAATCAACTTTTAACAGAGATAACAGGAAACGTGAAAATATTTGTATCTGTTAACTTATATCACATGAATGAATAAACAATCCATAAAGAGATGGGGGAAGGAGCAGTGCAGGTTAATCCTAACCTCTACACTAAAACATCACCCAACAATATCTTGTCCTTTGAGGCTCAGATGAATGTATTTAAAATAGGGAAAATTGGATGAAAATAGTTCTGTCTGCACCAATCTTGCAAAATAATTGCAAGTGAAGGCTAAACAATTGATTGGGGTTTTGAAAGTAGTCTGGAATTTTCTGTACCTTATGATTTGACCAAGGTAGTATTGGAAATACAATCGCCGATCTGTTTGAATAAAAGGGTTTGAAAAGGCTTATCCTCCTATATACTGTATTGCTGCCTAGTACATAAAATGGTTGACACTTTGGCCAAAATGAAAACAAAAATAGGATGCTGACATCTCTATCAATCAATGGTCCTTATGTCTGAAAGATTTACCACAACTTATCTAAAGAAATGGGTAACAGGGTCACACGTGGACATTATCCACAGTTGGCTCTCGACACCAGATTAAATTTAAACCAAGTTCTTTTTGAATTAGCTGGAGATGCAAGACACAGGATCAATCTAAAATATGTTATGGTCATGGACTGAACACTTGTTTCTCAATTACAGAAGTTAAATAGTATTATCCATGTCATCAACACGACCAGCCATAGCATTATGACCACTGAAAGGTGAAGTGAATAACACTGATCATTTTGATATCATGGCGCCTGTTATTAGGTGGTGATATGTTAAGCAGCAAGTGAATACTCTTTACTCAAGGTTGATGTGTTAGGAGCAGGAAAAATGGGCAAGCGTAAGGATCTCAGCGACTTTGACAAGGGCCAAATTGTGATGGCTAGACGACTGGGTCAGTGTATTTCCATAACTGCAGCCCCTGTGGGGTGTTCCCGGTCTGCAGTGGTCAGTACCTATCAAAAGTGGGCCAAGGAAAAGCGGTGAACCGGCGAAAGGGTCATAAGCGGCCACAACAAATGTATGCACATGGAGAGCGAAGGCTGGCCCGCGTGGTCTGATCCAACCGACATGTTGCTGTATCTCAAATGACTGAAAAAGGTCATGCTGGTACTGATAGAAAGGTGTCAGAACAAACAGCGCATTGCAGTTTGTTGAATATGGGGCTGCGTAGCCGCAGACCAGTCAGGGTGCCCATGCTGACCCCTGTCCACTGCAGAAAGCACCTACAATGGTCATGTGAGCATCAAACCTGGACCAAAAAGCAATGGATGGAGGTGGACTGTCCTGATGAATCACGTTTTACATCACGTGGATGGCCGGGTTGCGTGTGTCGCTTACCTGGAGAACACATGTCACCAGGATGCACTATGGGAAGGAGGCAAGTCAGCAGAGGCAGTGTGATGCTTTGGGCAATGTTCTGCTGGGAAACCTTGGGTCCTGCCATTCATGTGGATGTTACTTTGACACGTACCACCTACCTAAGCATTGTTGCAGACCATGTGCACCCTTAAGATAATGTTGCTTTGTGCCCTGTTGTTTTAGTCCTAGACCAGGCTTAATCTGTGTCTGTGAAATGGGGCGTTTCCAGTTGATGTTCAGAAAAATGTAACTCCATATGCGATTGAATGTGTGCACAGGAGCATACACAGGAGCAGCGCAGCGCAGTTTTCACAAAGTCTTACTTTTAAAGTTCCATCGTACAGCAGGTGGCCTTGGAATGCGTCTCTGTGTTGCCTCAGCAAGTGTCGCAACATGTTTTGGGGTGCCAGAGGAATAAGTGGCAAAAGGTGGCAGTTAAATCAGCAAAAAACACCTTCAGGATGTTCATCCTTGCTGAACAAA
Organism: Esox lucius; assembly: GCF_011004845.1. Lineage (NCBI taxonomy): Eukaryota > Metazoa > Chordata > Actinopteri > Esociformes > Esocidae > Esox > Esox lucius. The sequence continues at coordinate 13,275,170 of NC_047590.1, forward strand.
GTTGCTGCAAGATCAGGTTCAGCTGGTGAGCATAACAGTGAACAAACCGGGCATGTGGGTATATCTCTTTCATTAGCGTCTGTACCCCTCAGACGTTTCCACTCATTACAGCCGCACCATCATAAGTCTGAGCGATCAGCTTTTCTCCCTGCTTCAGTGGTTCCAGCACACCTTTGATGCTATTAGAGAGGCAGAGTCCAGTTTTATCTTTGACTTCCACAAACTCCAAAAACCTCTCTGTCACTGTATTGTCAGGCAACATGTATTACAACACAACCACCATTTGTGATTTACAGGAGACATCAGTTGTCTCATCTGCCCGTATGGCAGCAAATGATGTCTCGTCCACTTGCTTGGCTGTTTCCTCCCTGAACACTTCATACATACAGTCTAACAGTTCACTTTATACAGTGCTAGATGTCCCTTTGAAGATGGGCATTTAGAAGATGGGCTGAGCGTCTCTGAAGTCTCCAATCGCTCTCACACACAGTCTCGAAAATGCATCTGAATAAGCATCAGGATTCAGGGAGTCCACCGACTAGTTGTGCCCCCGCAGTGCAGTTTCACATTTTCCACACAGTTTAATACATGTTATGATCCGACTGAGAACGTACCTGTAAACATTTACCCTTCCAAGTGAGCCCAATTTAACAGCATTGTCCAGATGACTCCCGCTGCTCTCATGTTTTGCAATCCTCTCAGAAAGATGTTTCTAATCTTTGTAACCCGTCTTCGACCAAATACCATCTCCATCAAATAGCAGACATGGAAAACAGAAGAGTGCTAACCGTTAGCCACCTTTTCTTCATAAAACACTCCATGCTAAACCCGCGGTTACTTTTACCAGCAGTTTGAGTGATGACAATATCCCGTCACTTTACTTCAAGTTTCTCCTCCAAATTAAGGGTTTCAAACCAGTGATCAAGTATGAAATTAACTCATGTTATCTGGCGTTTGTGAAGCTAACAAGCTAGCTAAGACAATCTACCCTCCTCACTCTTCTTGCCGACTAATGTTGGCGCCAGTGTTATGGAAATGTTGAACTAAGGTTAATTTGAGAAATGTCTGTCTTTCCTTTGGTTGGTATGTAAAGTTTTACTTTGATTGTGACACACATGTCTGTATAATATCAAAGGATTATTAGGTATTTGGGCCATGTCCTCCTGCCTAGATAAAGAAGGGTGTCAGTCTTTTGTTCCTCAGGAATGTGGTCCTTGGGGGGAGTAATGTCAGTTGGCCCCTTTAGGTAAACACAACAGTAAACATTATGGCAGGAATGATAAGGTGGGGTGACAGCCCGCCCTTTGGGTAAAACCTATGTGACACAAGACAGATGGGCAACAACTTACCACACCCCTTTTATATGTAATATATATTGTTGAATGACATGTTTTGAGTCAGAGACTCTTTGAACGATTATGTTTGTAAGCAGTTGACGTGTCTCTTATTTGCAAATAATTAATAAACTGTTAATTGTGCCAAGATAATTTTGTCTCTGTTTCTTACTCCTTTAAGAGTGTCGATCGATGGAATTGCCATCACACCAGACAGACAGACAGCCAATAATGTCTGAAATACGAAATTATGGTTTAGTGGGGCTACCGGCTGTCAGGCCCACTTGGCTTCAAATTCGTGTGATTGTGTTATCATGCGTATTAATATTTTCACACGTACAATGTACATTGCACTTTGAGAGGGGGGCTAGCCCCACATTCATACTTAGCCTATGGCCTACTACTGCAAACTCGAATTGGCAGAATGCAGTCTGAAGCAGCAAGGCAGGGACCAGTGAGCATGAAATAAAATCCTAACATAAATGATATGCAATTTAGGAAGATGCTATATTCATAGATAGTAAATTATAAGAAGTAATATTCGAGAAATAAAAATAACATAATTTTGTTGCAGTTCTTTCTGTTGAGAACAGGTGGGGCACAGCCCCTATATGACCAGTCGCCCCTGATTGGGATATATTGCCCTGTGTTGGGAAAAGTACCAAGTATAATATTTTTTGACATTTCAGTGACTTGTCCATTGGAATGATCTGGTACAGTACAAAAGGAGAATAAAGGAACCTTCAGCTGTCTTTAAAGTGCTTGTTAACGTGACATCAAGTCTTAGTTATGATCACATGATATGTCAGTTGATCCCCCACCAAGATATGGACCAAAAAATGTAAAATAACTACAGGAAAATATAAACTAGTTTTTAGCTTCCTTGCCTCTTCAGACAATTATGCAACAGCAGGTGTGCACTTGGTCCTCATTAATATGCATAACCAATATGTGTCAAAACATTGCCACTGAGATTATGGAAATACACATTAATGATCACTTTTGTTTTGATTATTGTACTTATCGAACTCCGGAAATAAAATATTTTGAAGAGGATTGCAAAATTAGGTTAACCTCCCTTTTAAACCTCTCCACTTGCTACATTTTTCTTACTCATATTACATCAAGCAGAGGTGAGTATGGAATCAAATTGGAACGTTCCCTAGAAGAGCTTCACGCCACAACTTCTCTTACATGATGGAAAATATTACCTCAAAGCCATGAGGTGTCGAGAACAGAACAGAGGCAGTGAGGGAAGAACTAGACAGTAAAGTGAGTGCCAGCCCTCTGATTGCATTCGATTCTGATCTGACAATTGCCATAGGAAGCTGAGGCTTCATTTTGATCAAGCTGCTATCATACAAGTGGAGAGCCTCTGACTGACGTAGTGGTTGCCAGTGTCAACAGAGTTTGGCCCAGTGGAGGGACTCTGGTTATTTAGCGCGAACAATGCAGAGTCTAATTTTCATTTAGGGCAACTGATTTCCTTTTCATTACACCTGCGATTACTGTATTCTTCCTTACATTCACTCTTCGTTAAAGTAATTATAGGAGTCAGTTGAACAGTGGGACTTTGCTGCCTTTGTCTCACTGGGTTCTCCTATTGAAGCGTGACTGTGGTGAGTCTGTCTTCTGTGTATGAGGGCCCTTGTTTCCTCCCTTGATGAAGCTTCATTGACTGGTTGTCGACAAAAGCGGTTGCAGAAAGAAAAACACCAGCAAGGCCTGTTCATGAGATATCATCATATTCAATATTCATCAAATCGGCTCGCTTTGCAAATGGATTTTCCAGACACATTAATGTGAAGTGCAGTCAACCATAACTCTATCTTCTCTATCAAAGTCATCTGGTTTCTTTTGGCTTTAAATATTTATCCGTAAGCCTCTCTTTTGTTATACACACAAAAGACGTAGATGTAAAAATATAGTAGATATATTCTATTTAAAGTTCTAATTAAATTCTACTTGACAGATTTTGTGGGACCACCACAGATTGTAGCCTGTAATTAAATTGCTTCGTACTTCACCTTGGGAGAACAGAATAATGACAGCAATCATGATCGTCTACATTACAACATCTGCATCTGTCTACTTCCTACCCAATGCAAATAGAAATATGCTCGGGCAAAGTTCACAGAATATCTTTTAGGCTGCAGCGACCCCACAAATGTCCTGTTGTCCTGGTATTTATACAATGTTGGCATTAAACATTTGGTTGACGCTGTAAGAATGTACCCATCATTATACTCTCGCATTTAGTTGCAGGAGTATCAGTCTCAACGCGTCCAATCGCGTGTCTGGTAGGGAGTAAGTCACTGTCAGGGTGACAGTAACTTTAAAGCTGCGCTGAGGTCACGTGGTCATCTCATTCAATGGTGACACTCTTGCAAGAACACGCTGTTCTGAAAAAGTGAACTTACCTTGTTTAAATTTGACCTCACCCTGTCTCAGACATCACCCCAGCGAGCATGCTTTCAATGAAAATGAGGATCAGGTGTGCAGCAGATTGTTGTAAAGTGGGTAGAATCAGGGGTCTCTCTTATTCCTCTTTCAAACCAATTATTGGTCTGCCAGGCGGGACTTTTTAGCTGGAAGATTTCAAGTGGAAACGGTTGTTTGACAAGATTGGCTCCTACATGTCCCACTGCAGTAAAATGGCTGGCACTAGCAGTAACAAGGCAACAGTAAACATGTCATAAACATCTCTTATGATCGATCCACCATCCTCCTCAGCAAATCAGTGCAGTTATTGTTGATATTATTGATCTCTATATAATGATGCAGAAATCAGTTTAGTTTTGTCAAAATCGTGCCACTGGTGTCTGAGATATCACATGGTTTAGCTAGACGGATGTCCATGAGCATTTGTGCTAGAGCTGACCATTAGTTGAGGTGAAATTGTTGAATAAATCATGAGGTCTGTTGATCATTGGCCTGCTGGAACACCCAATGACTACCCAGTATTAATCTCCTTCCAGACAGAGGCAGAGTTTGGTAAAATCTCTTGGTACTTGACTAAGTCCCTGATGCCATGTATCATAACATGGTTTCATGGGGACTTTGGAAGCAAAACATTATGACGGCTCTCTGTTTTCTATGCCAAACCCATCTCTGTTTTTGGTCTTATCTAACCATAAAACCTGGTTACACTTAAAGATGTTGTTTAGCAAACTCCATGCGCTGACATTTATGTCTTGATAAGAGAGAATTTATTTTGGCAACATGTCCAAATATCTTGTTGATAGGAGAAAATGTCTAATAGTTTTTTTACACATCCAAGATTAAACTGAGAAATATTTCTTTGAATTTTATCTCAGATAAAAATGTGTCTCATATGTTTACTATTAGATCAAGCTGTTGAACAGCAAAGCCATTTTCAAAGCCATTTTTCTGCTCTTCACGAAACCAGCCAGTGAGGGCAGTGAATGTACCAGATTTCCTGACTTTAAGTTAAACAGGGCATGACCATGCAAAATCAACATTTTCAATTGTTTGTTTTAGCACCATCTGACCAACAAGTGTAATTTTGCAAATGCTAGATCTCTTTTGCAATATGCGTAAGTCACCTATTATTAAAATGCAGCCAGTGGTAGGAATAATGTACACACTTACACACACATGCACACGCACACTTAAGAAGATCAATTGTGGTATCTATTGAGGTATTGGTCTTTCTCCTCTAGTAGTCCTCTGACAAGAGCGAAAGAGGAGAGATTGAAAGAGAGATAGAGAGATGAGAGTATAATGAGAGAGAAAGAGTGGGTGGGGATGCGCTATGGATTACAGAGAAAGGGAGAGAGAGAGACAAAGGAGAGAGAGAAAGACCTAGTACAGGAATACCATGAAAGTTTAAGAAACAAAACCAATTAAAAAGGAATCCCCATGAAGATCGAAGGACAAATGTGTAATCAGGAGTTATTAATTAATGAGTTAACTAACAACTGGTCTGAGAGTTGAATTGTATGCATATTCATTTACTTCACTTTGTGAAAGGCAATAATTGATTACAATTTAATTACAAGATGGGGCTCAAATAATAAGTACTCTTCCAGCCATCAGAAAGAGTGATGGAGATAATGAGATGTGATAGAGTGAATCAATGTACAGTAGTAGGTCAATGAGCCATAGTTGACTAAGAATATAGTAGACTGAGAAAACAGAGTGAGAATTAAAGGAAAGCAGGATGTGAAGGACAGAGAGAGAGATAAATGAGAGAAACATAGGGGACAGCGAGAGGGAGAAGTAAGGGAGAGTGAGAGCCAAGTGAGAGTCATTTAAAAAAGGGGATATATAGGAAGCAGAGATGAGGGCTTAGATAAAAGTCTTTTGTAGCATGGGGGATGGGTTGGTGCTGACTGGACAATGCATGCTTCAATTGACAAAGACCTGAAAGTGGATTTAGCTCCAGTGAGTCCCCCGGACCCACCAAATTGTGACCGGATGTGCTTTCTTGAAAATGTCGTCATTTGTTTGGGTTAAAAACACCCATTAAGCATACTTCCACAAGGTGCATGCAGCACTCACCTTTCCTCACTTGGCCAAAATCCAATCCACACCACAAGTCATTGCGCTGTGGGTGAGGGTTTCTGCTTTTATCATGATGGGAATAGAACATGGTAAATATACACCCGAGGACTTTGTGCCAGGTCTGTTCCATAGACTACATTCATTTCTGTTCCTTGATGCCATGGATGGGTGCCAGAGCCAGACTGACGGCAGAGTACACCCAGCGTCGAGAGGCTGTCCTTGACTCTGACTGTGGGAGGCCAGCCAAGTGTTCCTGTGTAGCAAAAACGTTTCTCCTGCTTTTGTGTAAAGATCAATGTCCAAACCCCCCCCCCCCCCCAGATAATAATACGCAGTATTAGATTGTGTACAGTCAAAACCAAGGCCGGTTCAAGGCGTAAGTGACATAAGCAACCGCTTAGGGCCCCAGACCACTAGGGGGCCCCCACTGCCTAATCAAATTTTGCTTAGGGTCCACAAATGGGTAGAGCCTGCACCAGTCAAAATGTTACATGTTACCCCGGCAATGGAAGTCAAGGACCCAAAAATGTAACACTGGTAATTCAGGAGGCCTTGTCACCATGCATGGTTTGCCAGTGAACCAGGGTATGACGTGAGTTGCTGTGATGGTGAGAAAGAGATCACATGCTAACCATGTTATTCTCTCTGGGCGCCTGTCCACGAGCCCTGAACCTCTGGTGCAATGGGATCTTTTTATATTGCCCTCATCTATCACAGCAATTAAGCTGATAGACATACAAAAATACCTGTATTACTGAAACAACTAGCTTGAAACTTAAACCCAAAGGATTTAGTGTCAAAACTTGAGAGAAAAGTGTCTCTCCGCGTTCAAGAATCTTTTGGCGCTCTACACCATTCATTTCTTCCACTGGGGATTTTTAGATATATTTCAAATAAGGTCTGTGTTTCATGTAAGGTTACACCACCTCAGTGTTTTGATAACTGTGTAGATAGGACCAGGTGACTTTTACCAATATATTTGCCTATATTTACTTTAGTCAATACTTACTCCAAATCCCTTATGGGATGAAAAGAACCAATATCACATTTTGCTTCTAGGTTTTATATTTCATAATATTTCAGTGATGATTATGAACGTAACCTCTGTCATGATTTGATGTTTAATGTTCAGTCTGGCATTTGGATGTTTTCCCTGCATCATTGGGACCTCTAGTGGTGCATCCTAGTCATTAAATAATGTGCAACATGACAAACTACAAAATGAGACGCCCCAAAACATACAGCAAAATACGTTTCTCTTGTTATCAACAGGGACATTTTAAGTGTCTACACAGAAATAACCTGTCACATTTGTTAACAAAACTCCCACCTTAAACGAAGCACAGCCCTTATTACAAGTGAATCCAAAATCCCTTATGAGATGAATGAATGTGAAAATACAAAAATAACCAATATCCCATTTTGCTACTAGGTTTTATATTTCAGAATATTTCAGTGATGATTATGAACATAACCTCTGTCAGGATTTTATGTTTAATGTTCAGTCTGGCATTTGTATGTTTTCCCTGCATCATTGGGACCTCTAGTGGTGCATCCTAGTCATTAAATAATGTGCAACATGACACTACAAAATGAGACGCCCCAAAACAATACGTTTCTCTTGTTATCAACAGGGACATTTTAATTGTCTACACAGAAATAACCTGTCACATTTGATCTAATTCCAGATCAAAATGATACAAAGCTACCTCAGGTTTCCACGAAGAAAAAAATCTTTATTTATTTTCATACTTACAAACAATTTCAAAAGTAACCTAAGTAATTAAATTACTTCAAACTAATATAGATCTGCACATTGCAAATAATCAAGCTGAAAATATATAACAAGCTCTGTTACATTTTCCAAACAAGCAAAATATACAGGAGCAAAATAGAAGAGAAAAAACAAAGGTATTTCTTCCATTTTGTTGCTGCCACAGCCCAGAAAGAAACTAAATCGAAAAGCAAAAATTAATTTTAAATATGTGACATACTTTCTGTATATTATATGCACAAGAAAAAAATGTAAATAAATAATTGCACGTCATACCCCTATTATTGCATTAGCTGCATTTGAGTCTGTTTCAGTGGGTGTGTATACTGAGGCATATACACAGGTGGAAATACAGTTCAATACACTGTCACAACATATGGATATTGAAGTTATTGAAATCACACGGACATCACTATTTCAACAATTCAATATTCCTGCCTATTCTGAATGCAATACATGATGAAAAGCTGAACAGTTCTAAAAAGCGAGCTTGCCAAAAAAAAAAACATGAATTTAATATTGTTTAAATGACAAACATTCCATTGAATTACAAGCTATGACATTTTTTTTTTTAAATTAAACGAATAACACAAACCCATAATATCAAGGCTAGCACTACAACTTTAGTTTAACATCAAAATTGTATCATTATTGCAGAATAATAATCCACTATGCATCTTTCTGTACTTCAGTACAACATTTGGTCCATTGACATATCACGTTTATATGATCAAAGCGGTTTAAATTAGACCCAAAGTCAGGCTCAGCACATTGAATCCAAAACTTAGTTAGGCTACATGAAACAAATAAATTTTACAGAATGAAAATGCATACAAAGATGCTATTTATTGTATTTGATACCAGTTTGACAGTGAGTGAATGATCTATGTTGAGAGGATGACATTCAACGGCTGTTCATTTGCATCAATGCTGAATATAACCTCAGCTGAAGCTTGCAAACATGACATGTCACAACCGCCTATACTTAGAATAAACTGGAGAATTGTTGTGAAGGGAATCTTACATTTTCAATCAAAGCAAATATAGCCCAAACCTACCCACCCTGAAATCAAATACAGTACAGAAAAAACAAATATAGCTTAACATGATCAACCAAGAGTTAGACTGCACCAAGAAACCATAAATACAATTGCAACTGTTTAAAAAAAATACTTAAAATGAGCAAAATGACTTGTCATCTAATCTGCTGACGTTGTCATAAAAGCATAAGACATTCAAAACCTATAGCATTAAATAATAAACAATGTTATAATCAAAATAAAATGATGGATGAACAATCGCAAAAGGGGCAGCATGGGAGTAGTCATGTCCGCCCAGGCCCCATGGGTTCCCGCCATGAACCCCAGAACATTCCATGGCCCAAATATATTTGGCTCCGTCCAAACACCTACGGCCACGTCTCAACTATTTCAGATAGCTTCTTCCCCGGGTCTCCTTTCCTTCAACAGCTCTCTCTCACTGTTTCCTTGCCTTAAAGGGTGGTACATTAGAACTTTTTGAATCTCTCAAAGACATGAAGTAAAGAAGACGAGGAAAGGAAGCCATCCAAGACAATTTGGACACAGCAATAGTCTTAAGTCCAACAAATTCCTCACACACTAGAGGCAGTCCAGAGTACAATGAAGTTGAATTGTCTATTGCATTAGCATAGCATAGCTGACTATGTGGTCTCCCACAATAATCTTCGCTAAAAAATCGAGTAAACAATCATTTTAGTTTTCAGTCAGTTAGGATACAGTTTTTAGCCACTGATTATTTTTTTCTTAAGTAATTTCCTATCGTGCTTCTAAACTATTAATAATAGGGTTCTTGGAGGTTGTGAAGGAGAGTTATTCATTTGGGATAGTTGTAGGACTAAATGTGAATGGTAAAAAAATGCTAATGAAAATACTTGCGGAAAAGGTTTGGAGCTCTAACATACCCACACCATATGTAGGAACACTTACACTGAACTGGAATACTCAAATACATACAATACATTATTGAACACATGCAGTAAAAGTCATAATATAAAATATAGGAAATTAACATAGAAAGGAGGGCTCTAGGAGTGATACCATTGGCTCAAAAGGGTCATGTGATGCAGCAAAGAGTTATGGGTAGAGATCGGATTAGTAAGTAGATCATTTTAGGATCCGAATAAGGGTAAAAATAGAATCGTTTCATTTTGTTAAAAATACTTATTTTGAAAATAGCATAATAAAGTAATAATTAGGCTACATCCCACCACAATGTGCCGATAGCATCACAGAGCAGCTAGAAAATGCAATAGTAGCAATTTTTTTTCTATATTTTAACACTTTTACATTTTTTGTACTTTTTTTCAAACTGATATTAAAATCCTATGTTGTAACACTAACAGAGAGAGAGAGAGAGAGAGAGAAAGAGAGAGAGAAAGAGATAATGCAGAATAACACAATTCGATCCTAATGAACATTCAACATGCTTCAACACTTGTCTAAAAGTCTAAAAGCAATGAAAACAAAGACATTTCATATTTTTTTTCATTTCTCTGAAAGCAACTCCCTAATGAGAGAGTTGTCATGGTAGTAAGCTTGGAGGGTCAAGGGAGTTTTTTCAGAGCCAGATCCAGTCATCCAGAGGGCATCATCATCAGGGGTTCAGTAGAGGTCATCAGGCCTGCAAGGGTCAGGGAGAAAAGGGTGCAGCGCATGGTGGAGGCTGGCCAGGCTGGGTCCTCAGGATGTGGTCATGGAGGATGGGTCATTCCACATGGCCGCCACATCTCTGAACCTGCCAAAGAGCACCATGGGATATTAGTTCATGTTAAATAAATCACCAGAAGAGGATAATGTTATTGCATCAAAGGGGAAATGAAGAAGGGTAAAAAAGTAATTTAGGGAGTAAGCCAGTGGTGTAATTGGGGGATAAACCAGTGGTGTACTTGGGTGGTAAACCAGTGGTATAATTGGGTGGTAAACTAGTGGTGTACTTGGGTGGTAAACAAGTGGTGTACTTGGGTGGTAAAAAATGTTTTTCTCAAATATTACAGTACTGACATTAGGTGAGTTATTAACCCCTTCATATTCCTAATTGATGTGTTTTATTTTTTTTTCAGACACTGACCTTGCGTTGATGAGGTACTGGGCCAGGCTGATGTTGGCGGGGGTTCCTGTGATGGTGATCTGGCGCTCCGATGACCCTTCCATGGCGTTAGCAATTTTGATCTGCGCCCCAGACATCTGACGGATCTCGTTGATTTTGGTGCCCTGGCGCCCGATTATGCAGCCTATTAGCTGGGAAGAAGAGGCGGAAGACTTAAAACAGGGGAATAGTGAAATCTGCACAGGTTGAACACACACCCATACACAACACCAAACACACAGTGGCATTTCTATTTTCTCTTCACTTTTCAACCTTTTTTTCTCCAACCTTTTTGACCCACATTATGTATTTATTTCTATGTTGAATTCAGCTGGCTTTAGATGACACAAACCATATGAAAAAAATCTATTGTCCCCATACTCACATCATTGGGAATGGTGAGTTCATGAGTACTGGCCTGGTTACTGGCATCCAGACCTGCTGTACGGGTTAGACAGACAAAAAGGGGAACACGGCATAAAATAGAGTTTGCATGGGAGACCGCGGCCGGCTGAGTGACAGTTAGCTCTGGGGACCTACACTCTGAACCCCGGTAAGAGTTCTGTACGGGTCTTGAGACAGCAGGCGATGGCCTCAACTTCAATCTGTTGAAAAGGGGTTCGTTTTCAAACCTCCAGAGCTATTAACCACCGGCCCAGATAAAACTAACTTGGAGGGACGAAAATCTTTGAAAAAGCAAAGAAAAACATTAAAATAAATAAACTTGATTTAAAAAAAAAAAAGAAAAAAGACAAATAAAACCTCAACGTCAACAACAGCAACCACCAGGTGGCCATGTCATTGGAAGCACGGCACAAAGAAGGACAGGAAGAGAAAGACCAGAGAGATAGAGGAAGAGAAAGAGATAGAGAGGAGGAAGTGTGTGTGTCTCTACAGGTAAAAAAGAGAAGGAGATTTGGTAAAGGGTGGTTCTCGTGTAGGTGGGTACGTACCGGGGAAGGCAGGGGTGGTCTGTCCAAGGGGGGTAAAGGGGGTTTGCTGCATAGCCAACTGGTGGAGCTTGGTCAACTGCTGAGGGGGGTAGGAGGGACAGCAGAGCTATGAGGTCATCGTTAAAACACACACACAAACACACGCACACAGACGCACAGGTCAGGTCTGTCAACAAGAAACGCTACGAGAAGAGAGAGAGGATTTCAGGAGAAGCAGAGACACATAGGTGGTGGAGGAGGAGAGAGAGCGCCGTGTGGCCCGAGAAAGAGAAGAAAATAAACTCATAGAGGACTTGGCCTGAGTCAATGGAGAATGGGTCTCTGTGTGTTTGGGATGAGCTACGCTAATGTACTCTTTCCTTAATGGATTAGTGTCGGCAACACTTGGAGCAAGTGAGGCTTTATAAAACATACCATCTCTATTGGACTAGGTTGAGTTATTCCTTCGAATGGACCTCCTCTTTCCTGAATAAATATTGTATTAATATGATTTCATTTTCATTTTTCTTGATCGCTCAACCGGTCCACTCATTATTCAGAGTGGCGGACAAGGAAAAATATGAATATAATACTAACAACTAGAATAAAAGTTTTCAGATTTTTTTTTTTCTATTCTGTTTTTCTACAGGCCGAGTCCCATGAAGTTTGGCTCCAAACAGACAACAGAGGTTGTGAGTAATTTCAGAATTGAAAGAGACAGAAATTACATTTCAGAAATGGTAGTATTAATATTATGGGTTAATATTAATAGGATAGGACATCGAGAGAATTGAGTGTGGAGGCAGAAGAAAGAAAGACTGCGCCACAGAATTGGAACTCACATCTGGGTGTGGGATGGCGTATTGTCCCTGAATGGTGTAAGCCTGGATGGAAAGGAGAAAAATATACAAGACTATTAGGATACGCTGATGGACGTGTCTCAGTCCATGGGAAGATCTACATTTCATACTCTTCGCATCCCCTCTCTTTGGCTACTTCTTAAATCCCATTGGAGGAGATCGTCAGAGGGGCACGACCTGGGAGAGAGGACGTGAGAAGGTTGGAATTGAGATTTACCCATGCACCTACACTATACATCCACTAGGGGCGCTAGTTGTCTATATCCACGATGCCATGTTTTTCAGCTATATTCCCATATTCATTAATCCCCAAATAATCTCTTCTTGTCAAAATTAAACATACGATGCAAGTCAAAACATATGAGCAACTTTGAAAAACAATGCAGACAACATATCCCTTGTATTGATTTGAATATTGAACATAAAACTGAAAAGCTTGCAAGTCACCATGTGAGATTTAAACAATACTTGCGATGATCAGGCATAAAGAATTGGTGACAGGGATATTATATCTGTTTGGAGGGAGTTGGAAAAGCAATTTCAAGCTTGTATACTAAAGGTAAGTTACTGAGGCTTTAGTAGACGGGCTGTATTAAAAAAAATGTGGTATGCATAAAAGTCATTTTAGCATTCTGTTTAGAATAATAATTCCCCTCCAGACTCCCTTTCTAGTTTTTCAGGCCTTGCATCAATCAGGTCCAGGTACATTCCACTAGCAGACAGCCAGGTGGGAGTAGCTACGGTAAGGGTTGAGGAGTGATGTGATTGGAAGAAAGATTCTAAGGACCCGCTTGTCAGGAGAACGTGATTGGACCTAATTGACATGTGCTCATCAGGGTTCACAGAGTGGTAATGGCAATCAGCATTGGGCCGGATTTCAGCACCAGCCAGCACAGGAAGCGCAGTCCGACATTCAATTCGAGTCGGGGAAGAAAAACAGAACCCAACACCCTCCCGTCCGAACTCGGCATTTTGGATGAAATCCTGCGCTGACTGGCGCTGAAATTTGCCCAGTTCTGCTGGTGGAATTGGTGATGGCAGTGGGGTCATGCTAGTGGTGGTGATGGCGGTGAGGAGGTGTGTGATAAAACCTGGAAGTGAAACTAACAGGCAGTGGCTGGTGCTGCAGTAAGAGGCTGAGGTTGGCGGTGGAGGCCCCCAGCGGGTCGGCTCTTACCTGGCCACCTGAAAAAATGACGGGGGTGGAGGCAGGCTTGGGGCGGTAGGGGATAGTGGCACCTTTCGGTGGGGACTGAGAGAAGGGAGGAAAGGGAGGGGAAGAGGGGTAGAGAGTGTTAGAATAGCGAGGAGGAGAGATGGACAGAAGAAGAGAGAACAAAAAGGGAGGGAAAGAGAAGACAGGAAGTGTTTTTGTATTGACTCAGGGGCAGTGCCTTGGGAGAAAACAGCTGGGCACACTACATTACAGGTGTCCTTTATCGTCCTTTATACATGCTGGGATAACAAGTGCTCAGGTGTCTATAGGGCACGTTGACAACTGGAATCACATTTTACCATTCAGCAATCACATTTTACCATTCAGCAATCACATTTTACCATTCAGCAATCACATTTTACCATTCAGCAATCACATTTTACCATTCAGCCATCACATTTTACCACTCAGCCATCACATTTTACCATTCAGCCATCACATATTACCATTCAGCCATCACATTTTACCATTCAGCCATCACATTTTACCATTCAGCAATCACATTTTACCATTCAGCAATCACATTCAGCAATCACATTTTACCATTCAGCAATCGCATTTTACCATACAGGTATTTCATTGTTATCAGAACAGGAGGACCAGGACATTGATGCGGTCATAAACAAAGACTGACAAAGATGTTAATTCCTCCCTGAGATGTCACGTACTGCCACCTGGTGTATTCTAAATGCCTCCTAATGGCTGGACCAATTAGTTTTTCCACATGCACATGGCACGGTGAGGCTGAATCGGACCCCTCCATCCATCCTTCCATACTCTACCTCCAGCATGACCACACAGATCTGCTTGACACACTGGATGATGGCTTCAGGCGCTCCCGAGATTGTCACTGCTCGTTCCGTGGAGTTGGGGAGCATGTCCCCCGCCACCTGAACCTGAGCACCTGTGGACTGATGTGGGGGGGGGGGGGGTCACCAAGACTCCAGACCGTAACATACACTATACTTAAATCTTGTTCATTTTCTGCCCTCCTCTATTTGCCTTAACTGCACATTTAGTATTGCCATTTCTACTGGATTTACCTTTGCACATCTATACATTCCACTTGTAATATACAGAAACAATGAAGAGACCACTACACCTTTTTATTTCCTTTCCAAAAAAGGAATGTTTTGAGTGAGGAACAGAAGCATTCAATTTGCAGTGGTCTATTAATTTTAACTCTTCTGTTCCTAACTCAAAACCTTACTTTTTGACTTTTTTGGAAAGGAAAGTAAAAGGTGCAGTGGTCTCTTAATTGTTTCCAGAGCTGTACATATACTTAATACTTGTAAATACTTCTGCCCTCTTCTATTTGCACCTCTGGTTAGATGCTAACTGCAATTAGTTGTACTGTACTTGTACTGTTCAAAGACACTAAAGTTGAAACCAATCTAATCTAAACTGTGGGGAGCGGAGAGGAAATGCATGGTCTTTCCATCCTCGGAGGAACTGTTTGTAAACCAGTGAATGTCATGGCTCACGTCATCTTTTTATTTATTTTTTTGGGGGGGGGTTTAGATGATCAAGAACTTATCATTGATCAAACAACGCTGAAATACATGGACCATGGTTATATTGTGTTGTAGGGGCCTTTACCTCTCGCATTTCTTTGATTTTAGAGCCTCCTTTCCCGATGAGGGAGCCACATTGACTGGCTGGGACGACCAGGCGGAGAGTGACAGGAGGCTTGCTGGTGGCTGGACTGTTGCTCATGGAGTTAATTATATCCTGGGAAGACATGAAGCTTTATATTAGCACCCGCTGCACTCATCAACTGGCCAATTCCTACATCAAGATATTAGTGTCCATGACAGACTGTGTACTGGAGTGTAATGCTAAGGAGGTGGAAGGAAATACGCATCGCAACATACTTCTTCAAACTTGTATGCGATCATGGCGAAGGCCTTGAAGATGGCATCTGTGGGTCCGGTGATTGTGACTATCCGTTCTGGACAGTTTCCTTCTGAGATGTTTATGCGGGCTCCACTCTGTGGATCAAACACACGGTTAGATCAGTGAAGTAGATAAAAGTACTGGCTAAAGTGCTAACCACTGAGCATGCTTTGTTTAACCTGGGTAAGGTACATAATGGGATACATACTGCACTTACCTCTTCACGCATCTTCTTCACCGTCTCTCCTTTCTGTAAAGATAGAATCACAGGGGGACAAATGTGGTGGGAAACCAGTCTGGAGATACTGACGTGAACGTGATTTTAAGGATTTACGAACACGAAGGTTACCTTTCCAATGATGCTTCCAACCTCCTGCAATGAAAAAAATGTTCAACAACAATTAGAACGGACAAAATATGTTGCTGGTTTAAACTTGTCTTCTTTCCCTCAGTCATCAGTGGGCATGAATGAATGAATGATGAAAAGGCAAGGAGGTCGGTTGAGAGGATTGGAACGGTCGGTTCTGTACCTTGCCATGCATCAGGAGTCTGATGGTTAGGGTTACGTTGAGGCCTCCTTCGCCTGACTGTTGCACCTTGGGTGGTTCCATGTTGGGATTGGATGTTAAGGAAGGGGCGTGGTCACGTAGAAGAGGAGTCCCAGGGCCAATGAGAGTGTGATGGAACAGCCAGCCAACCAGTCACCTGCAGGAAAAGAAGGAAGACACATCCACTCAATGTCAGACCAACTGCAAGCAGACTAACCAAACAACTGCTGGATAACATTTTAGCATCTTTGATCAATTCTGGTCATATATACCGTTAATGTTCTGTTCAGACAGGCACACATGTTTTATAGTATGGGGGAAGATAGTGGATCAGTCAGAGAGAGAGTGAATAAGTGAGAAAGAGGGGGAATTCGTAAGAAAGTGAATTGGAAAGACACTGAATCTGTTAGAAAGACAATGAGTCGGTCAGAAAGACAGAGAGTTTTTCAGAAACCCGGCGAATCAGTCAGGAAGACAGCAATTTTGTCAGAAAGACAGTGAATCAGAGGTTGGATGGTAGGCCTAACAGAGTAAGAGATTCCACGGAAGGCAACCAGCTGTCCCTCTCCAATCTCCCAGAGGAGGGCAGATTACATAAAAAGCTTTAATCCGGGTTTTAGAAGCCTGCCAGCGGTTCAGGTTTGCCACTGGGGCCAGGGCGCCGACGAAAATAAACCTACTAAGACCAAGTGGAGGGGGCAGGCACGTGAAGCCAGCGGTACCACAGATATCTTGGAAATACTGGTGATGATAGAAGGAAAAACCATACTCTGGTGTACTGTAATATTGCCGCGGGTATGTATTTAGACATCATGTTTATTCGTTGTGAAGGGTTACAGTAGAATCAGTTTGCCTTCAAATAGAGTTTGGCTTTTCAAAGCCATTCTTTATCTGATTGGAAAAGGCAATTTAAATTGTATAGGTGTTACCAGTCAGTACGTCCTGGGTTTTTACATATGGAAATGGTAAGTTCCATTCTGTTGAGTGCCTTGTGGTGTTTATGAATGGCTCATCTACCACCTCCCTTTTCCACTGTAGCACAATAGAATTAGGTCACAGCCCTGTGATTCATCCAGCCCTGTGAAACAGCCATCGAGTCAACTTGTCTTCTGTTTTAACCGCATGAAAAAATAACGACACACTATTCTCAGACCACTGTTAGAGTTTTTACATTGGCCGAAACTTCCAGTACTAATCCCTGAAGTCCAAACAGGCCAACCATGTCTCTTTGTTGAATGACAAATTTGGTTGAATCCCAAATGGTCGACTTATGAATCTAAGCGCACCCAGTCATGTATTGTATGTAAATATGTCGATTAGGACTCATGACTAGAGTTTTCAGTAGTGAGCCATCAGAGAGGTAGGAAGTAAGTGTTTTATTATCGAAATCAGTATCTGTCTTAGACAAGTAATCTTTTCAAGTCAATACTCCAAGTTGCTTTGGCCCAGGGTGAGTTGGCCATGCTTAACTTTATTTGTTAGTGCAGTAATTACATCAAAGAAGCAGGAATAAAGATACAGAAAGAGTGATGCAGAGAGAGAGAGAGAGAGAGGATGTGCTAGAGAGAGAGAGAGAGAGAGAGAGCAGTATTTCTCGTGACATCTGATGTAGATAGTAAGTGGGTCAGAGAGCTGCGTTGAGCTCAGAGCTGCCGGCCTCCTCCTCTGTGGCGCTCTGCTATTGAATTAATCACGCTTTACGCTCGGCTGGACAGCACTGCAGACAAAATGGCTCTTCCTTTCTTCCCCATCTCCCTTGGTCCGCTGCCCTGCCTTCACTCAGCCCGGTACAGAAAAGACTCCAAGAGAAGAAGCCCCACTTAACGTCTCAGTCTTGCCTTTTTATTCCTTAGCCCTTCTATGTAGTGCATACAATGGAGTATTACTCCTGTTATGTAGGCCTTCTGGACTGTGAGTAATCCAGAACACTTTAATAAATAGTTGTCTTCTCTATCTGAAGAAGGAAGGAGAGAGTTTTATGTTAGCACAGTGAAAGCCCCTCCCACACAGGTGAGTTTTTAACTCCCATTACTGATTATCTTGGTAGTCGTTAGAGTAGTCACCAAAGTAAAGACCTTCGGGGGAATTGGCAAACCTTAAAAAGGCATGACAGAAAGACGTCAGGCAGATGTCTTGAAAATTACTGGGGTACAGAATGCAATGCACAAAAGCTCTTACCATTCTGTGTATTTGCTCAAGCTTAGGCCAAAGACAACACATAATCAGCATCTCTAATATTTCCTTCTGGGAGATTGGTTTGAAAATTTTGTTAGAAAATCTCCACAAATTCACACTGATTATTGTGAACATCCCAAAAGCTCATACGGCAAGCCCAAGAGAAATACTGAAATCTGTAGGAATGGGAAAATGGAGGACAGGACATAATCTAGGCCAAAGCTCTGTCATCTGTTCAATTTTAATCCGCCCAGCTACAGATATGTCATAATGACATTCTGATATAAAACCTCCATAAGCAGACACGTGTAAGCCAAGGCCACAGAGATAGACGGAGAACATTCTGAACTGTCTCAAGACATTGTCTCAACGGAAGAAATGCTCTCACACGCTTTAAAACGTTTTCTTGAGGTACTCTCTGATTCCCCATATTAACATTGAATTGGAGCAGAAGGTAACACAAATGCAAATGAACAGAGGCCGAGGACGTTTCACAGACACACACATCGTTGATAGTGTATATTCTCTGTGCTTGGTCGTGTTAGCTGGTAGAGATGGGGTGAAGGATGTAACTTTATAATATGTTACGAGGAGCCAAGAGAATTGCTATGCCAAAGGCATCCATCCAGAAGGCATTAGTACATCCAAAACCTCTAAACTGACTTTTCCTTATAGCTGCAACAAACCACTCACTGAGAGCAACTTGGCTCCAAGAGCATGGTGTCCTCTCACCTTTGACCTCCCCCCCCCACCCTTCAGTAATCCTATGTTGGCCAAGATCCGAGGGTGCTCTGAACAGGATATATACCACAGAGATTGCCACTGGAGGAAACCCCAAATGATGAACTCCATCTGCTTTAATGACTCAAGCAGAACCATCTCCTACATTACTGAGCGTGTCTGTAAAATCACCATTCTGCTTCTAAGATGTTCTAATGCTGAATGTAGAAAGGTGCCTGAGGTCAGCAGCCCATAGAGAAGTAGATACTGATATGAGGTATTGGACTTGAACTTGTGTTGCCCTTGGAAAACCAAATTACCTAACAGCACTCTAAGGACATAGCAGAGACCTAAGTGGTCCAACATGCCTTTGGTAAATAGTCACACACAAGAAAGAATCGAACGGAATACATTTGTATTGTACATGAAGGCCACTGAGATGTGAGCAACAACCCCAGTCTCGTCTGGAGCTAGCTTGGCTTTTGTTTCAGTGAAGTGGGGGAGTTGGGGTCGGGGTGGTGGGGGGGGGGGGGCATCTGTGTTGCTCAACGAACGGCACTCCTCTCCTCTTCCCCGGCTATGACAGTACGCTCTAGAGCTGTCAGTCTAGATCAGCCACCCCCGCACTGAGACCTCAGCCTACATCACAGTCAAAACGGGGGCAACTACTCACTCCTCGCCAGTGCCCTAGCCAGACTAGCAGGAGGAATGGAATGGGGCGCATGCCCCCCCCGTCCCCGTCCCCCCCCCGAAAGAAAACTTGCCTGTATTCCCTAATAAGTATAAAATCACAAAATGGAACGGTTAAATGTGCAATTGTCTCAGATGGGATTAGAACCCGTTTTAACATTGCAGCGCACCCTTTTGTACTGTAAATGTGGTGATAAGAAGAGAGCATGAGGTCGGCCATCTTAGATTTCCCACAAATGTACATGAGATTACAGCTTGTCACTATACGGCTCCGCTAGATAAGCATGCTTTTGTTAACAGATCAGGTCCTGCTAATATGACCGAGAGAAAACACTGATATTTTTTTCTAAATTACTACATTATTTAATATCCATTTTCTTTCTAGTTTTTTACTTTCTTGATAGACGGCAATTATATTAATTTGGCTAAATTCTAACAGAAATATGGATTTGTTATATTTCTGAAAATATTAGGATCATTTGTTATTATTGCTTGAGATGCCAATAACCATCTAAACGTGATCTTTTAAAACCTTTCCTGACCATAACGAACGAAGCATCATTTGGTGCTTCCTTGTTTCAATGACACAGTTCACATTAATTAGAGATAATGCCTAATGACACTGACTGTTCCTGCAGACCAAAAGGACCATTTACAGAGCTAATGTGATTGTGAGGATAATTGGGATAATGATTGTGAGGACTGGATACATCCATCACATTGGCTGTCCGGTTCCTTTACCAACATTCACACAGCGGACAAGGTCAGCCAAACCTAATCCCTCGCAATGCGATCGTTCTACTTCTTATCGGCGTAACGTTACAATGTCATTATAATGCCATAAAGGAACAGTTAATCGATAAGAAAATTTAACAATTTGCCCAAATTTACATTACCACAGTGTTCGCTCAATAGCAAGGAGCATGCAAGACCCCAGAGTGGTCAAACCAACCAACCAACAAGCCAAATTGGTGATTATCAAGAGAATGCAATGATACTTTCACAGCACACACACGGGGTCGAGTCGCCCATTGTGTTTGCCTAATGAGGGGCACACTAAGAGCAATGGCTAAAACAATGGAGCTGGATCAAATCCCATTGTATTTGTAATAACTAAGTATGGGAGTTTGCAATAACGAGGGATCGAGATAATGACCTGGTAACATGTCAGTTGCTGCTGTTCCAAGGCCACTTCACTATGTCTAGAGAAATGCATTAATTATTGAAGACATTTGCCAACTCAAGATTGGTTGAAATCTCCTGCTTCAAGTTTTAAGCCAGGAGACTACCCATAAAGTCTGTTTTAAGAATAGCTCAACACTAGCTCCTATGTGGGTATGTAATACAGCGATAATGCCATTTTTACCACATCCGTTTGTAAAAAAAATAAATAAATATTTGACTATTATCTAAATGACTATTGGAATCAACAGAGGCCTTCCCCAAACAGGATCTATAAGCTTAAATAGAGGTATTACCTTCAAGCAGCGAAAAACAGATGGCGACCACTTTCGACGTTTCGCAAAAGATTGTAAAAAACGTGTATGAAAAATATTCTTTCCCCTCTTGCCTTCGCTCTGCCTGGTCTGAATCGCGACACCCGATTGGTCAGAATGGCTCCGTCACATGGGCGACAAAGAGAACCCGTGACCCCTCTCGAAAATGAAATGACGAAATGAAACAGCACCCTAGCCGAATCATTTCTGGCAGAGCAATACCCAGATAACTCTGACTGTGTTGTGGTCTACTGTAAATAGGCCGTATGAAGAGGCGGGACGGGGGTCACCAACCCCACCCCCCTCCCGGCACCCAAATGGGACAAAGGGAGATGCCCAGTGAGGCACACTGGCATTAAGGCATGCCTACGGAGGGTGCCATGGTCCACATCGCCAGCCTGAGGCACTTAGTCGCACCGTAGCTCTACTGTGGGCCCCCTGGAACCAATCTGGACCCCGACTTGTTCTGTAGTTTCTTATGTGGTAACCTGGCACTGAGCCCCCCACCCCCGATGCTGGTGGTCCGAAAGAACCAGAACCTCAAAGGTGGTACCTGGGTGTCTTGGTCGGAGTGGGGGGGGGGGGCGGGGAGGAGCTCTGGGTGGATGAGGTTTATGGAGGGATGAAGATGCAGAGGTCATACCACCAACGCTTGTCTGTCGTGACATCCAACCACCCTCCAAACACCACTGTTGCCTCCGGCTGGCTTTTAATCTATCGCTGTGTGTGTGTTTGTGTGCGGAATTACTGTGAGCTTTAGAGGCATCCCGTCTAGATTATCCAATCCAGCTCAAATCCAGCCCTGTGTCAGATGGACAGTTGTACAGGATTTAATCCCAGCACGCTGTTATGGCTCGGACCCTGGCAGCACTTACACAACAAGAGTTTTTAGGGGGTGTAGCGCTTGAGGGCGCCGACCAGGGACACAGAAGTACAAGCATTGGATTAGGGCAACAGAATAAACAACGACAGTGGAGTCCTATTCCCACCCTAATTTCAGTTGTTGGCCTTGGGGGGGCTGGTGATCACAACAGATGCTAATATCCAGGTTTAATGTGTCCTGTTCAGCACACATCGTCTATGAGGGTCTGCCTGAGAGGATACCCATGTGTGTAAAGATATGTGCATTATTTGCTCTTAAATTACCCCCCTCCCCAAAAAAAAAACACAGAAGGATACACACAGCCGCCCCGTCTGTCCAATGGCCTATGGGAGTGTACCACAAATAGAGCATTAAATTTGCTCCACATTGAATCATAAGAGGCTGAGAGAGGCAGGCATGAGTGGGGCTGAACACTACTCATGTCACAGGGAATCTGCTTTATATTTAAACAACGCTGCTGGCTCACCTTCAAAACCAAGAGTACATGGTGGCGGCCCCATAGACACAGACTTGAACTTTGCACGGTATCCTCAAGTAATTCCTAAGGAACACCACGTACCAATCGTTTTAGACAGCATCGCCTCCTTGGCCAGTTCTAGCGCTACTGATCTGAGGTGATATCGTGGAAGTGGAAATCTTTCCCAGTCCCAGTCCCAATCTGTCATCAGTGCTCAGGCAAGCAAAGGACATATTTTGGAAAACAATATGTTTGAGAGAATTGGGATGTGGCCAAAGAATACCTCCACTAAAAACAGCGTGTTTCAATCTAAACGCGTACAGCCCCCTACACTAGTAATGCACTCGAGATGGCAAGAGTATTCAAAACGCCTCAAGTTCATGCAAAAGGTTTAGAGCAGGTCAAAGAAGGCCTTCGTAACCAGCAGCATTCACATGGTCAGGCTGAATATCTTACCGGTTAAGATGAAGGGAAAGTTCCAGAGGAGGAGATGGAGGTTCAGTTTGGGACCAGACAAAGACGGAATACAACGGGCACACTGAGCTAAGGGCTGGCATGCCCCCTTGTATATGTAAACTAGCCCTCATAGCCTGCAGCAAGGTGACCAGCCCAGCCTAGACTAGCCCTTGGTGGGAGTCGAACCCTCCCCATACCCAGTACTCCATCAGAAACAGGCAGGGCTGATGCGTGCAGAAGGGCGTGAAGGAGAGGGGGAACGAGGCAGAGGGATCCAAAGGTACAGCCGATCCCAGTGGTGACGGGGTGGGTGGGGGTGGGGGTGGGGGGCGTGATTATCTAACCAATCACCCGCAGCCGATGACGGCTGCATTATATCAATACTCAATTCGTTCTTACAAACTCAACGGAACCGGGCAGCCGGGATCGTGCACAAAAAAACAACAACGATTGATTCCCGACAGGCCACCAGCTGCTTTCACACAGGGGAAAACACAGCGAAGCAAAGCGACGCTGAAGAAGATTCCAGACGCACCCCTGCCACGGCCAGTTCTGGCGTGTTATGCCGTCTTTTCATTCCCAGAGTGCACCGCCCTACCTATCGTCTCAGCAGAGCAAAGCTCCGGTGGGCAGCTTCCTCTCGCTCTAAAAGCCTCCCACCCCATCCTCTCTGAGGCCCCACGGTCCCATAATCCACAACAACAATCACAGCCCTTAATGGAAAATATCGCCTGACCCTCTCCACTGACATGGTCAATACAGACAGTAATGGCCCACGTTGCCTTGGGGCTAAAGCCAATAATGAATGAGGTTGGATGCTTGAAACTGAACTTCCACTGGGTCTGTTTGGCCGTCCCCTCTCAGTTCTGACCTCACAGCATGCAACCTTCTGTTAAGGTTGGTGGTGTCGGTATGAGGAGGTTTGAGTGAAATAGAGGCTTTAGTGTCTAATCGAAAGCAGCATTCGTGGATTCTGTTCAAATCCTCAGTAGATGGTCGTTTTAATAATGTCTCAGTGTTTAAGAATATTTAGTGTATTCTGTCCCTATGCACTGTCCAGCGACAGGAGCACCTTTGAGACCAAGTACAATTCTGTGTGTGCGTGTGTGTAAACATACTTAGCAAATAAAGACAGTGTTCAATTAGACGTTAACACTAAATGCTATACGTAAATACTAACTCTATGGACACAAATCAGACGTCAACAATGATAGGAAATCCTTTAACAATCCAGGGTCAGTCTTCGGAGTATTAGGGCTACAGTGACCTGATATCAGATGTGTGTTAAACAGGTCAGTCACACAGGGAGTTGGGGTGGTATTCAATGAGAAAGATGACGTGGCCTCCCATGCAAAACAACCATCATGGCTACAGGACAGGATTAGAAGCAGCCAGGGCTATTCCGCACAGGGCACAGAGGAGAGAGGGGACTTGGTCTCCCTTTGCATTAAGATGGATAAAGTTATATGTACCATGCTTTAGGGTCTTTCTGTCACTCTCTTCTCTGTCTGTCTCTCTGTGTTTTTCTCATTCCCTCTCTCTCTCTGTCTCTCACTGCCTCTCTGTCTTTCTGTCTCTCGCTCTGCCTCTCTGTCTTTCTGTTTCTCTCTCTGCCTCAGTCCTTCTGTCTCTCTGCCTCTGACTTGTATCTGAGGGTTCCATCCCCTTGGCCTGTGGTACGAGGATCACTGGCTGTGTGCCTTTTCCTGGTAGTGTCTGCATGGGATTGCTAGTTTAATGTGTTGTTTGGTGAAGCAGGGGGCTACAGAAAAGATTTGATCACACTGCCAATACATGAGCGTGATACAGTTGGAACCTGACTAGGCCAGTGGCTTGTGTGAGCACCTCACCCTGTAAACTGAGGCAGCAGGTTTTTATCCCTATGATGCCAGCGCCTTTAAGAAAAGGCCAATATCATAGCAGCTTAGCTGTGTGCGTTTGTGTGTGTTTGTTCGTGTGAGTATGGGGGTACTATGTGTTGTATAGTTAAAGAAATGTTTTCAAATATAATTATTTATATAACTACGCTTGTTCTTTCTTTTCACTTTTGGGTATCTCTCAACCATTGTTTTTGCCATTTCCCTCTTGACATGCATACATTATTTCTATATGACTGCATATAAACTAGTTTTCATCCTTTCATTAAACATTTATTTTTAAAGCAGAAGTACATACATAAAGGTTGATCACCGTGCATCACGGCCTTAGTATTATTTGACAATTATTTCAAAGACTTTTCCAAGGCTTTCAAACCAGAACAAAGTATTGCCTAGATATTTTGCTCCAAGGCTTTGTGTGGCACAATCAACAGCCGAGACGTAATTCTGAGAAACAGGCTGCGTACACAAATGTGCCAGAATATGGCACACGATGCTCGCAACCTCCCACTAGAGCTTTCAGACAACTTCTGGACACTTGTATGTACGCGCACGCACACCCAGTCACTTCAGCGGGCTCGCATGTATGTTGCTGAGTCTTCTTCGCGGATTGCCTGTGAGCTAAAGCTGCCAGTGTGGCGGTGCCAGATGCTGTGACAAAGGACACCAGTTCCCCTGGGTGTCAGAGGGACTGTGGCCCCAGCCCTTGTGTGTGTTTGCATGTGTGTGTGTGTGTGTGTGTGTGTGTGCGCATGCTTACGTGTGCGCGTTGGCCTGTGTGCGTGTTCGCCTGCGTGTGCATGTGTTCGCGTCGACAGTGAAAGCAAGCAGATCGGGGAGAGAGGCAAAGAAAACCACCAGAGCCTCAGAGATTGCCCTTTTCAACCTTGGCATTCCACATTAAGCTCTGCAACAGCTTGGGTGTAGGCCTTTGGACCATACGTCTTTAACTGAGCATAGCCTTAGTGTTAATGTGCCTTTAATAAACAACTAAATGAGAATGGACAGGGGAGGGGATGTGGGGCTTTGGAGGACAGGGGTATTGAGGGACTTACCACAGACAAGCTGGACCACTGAGATCAGGACATGGGCAGTGTCTGCAGGAGGGAGGAAAGGGGTGCTAGCTGGCTGACAGACAGGGTCAGATCATCGACTCCAGCAGGACCAACATCAACCCATTCTAGAGGGAGAAGAACCAGAAGTAATACAATTCCAACCATTAACACATGTCTTACAGTCCAGGTCATCTGGATTCAGCCTGGGTGTTTTGTAAAGGCACTTTGTGACAACTGTTGATGTAAAAAGGGCTTTATATTTAAATTGGATTGATTGATCTGAACTGGAAATGAAGGATTGAAATACAGGGCTGTCGGCAAAATGAAGCTTCACTATCCTCTTCACCTCCACAAGGCTGACTATACAGCACTCTTTCAGTAAGGATGATTATACAGCACTCTTTCAGTAAGGTTGATTATACAGTACTCTTTCAGTAAGGTTGATTATACAGTACTCTTTCAGTAAGCTTGATTATACAGTACTCATTCAGTAAAGTTGAATATACATAACTCTTTTAGCAAGGTTGATTATACAGTACTCTTTCAGTAAGGTTGATTATACAGTACTCATTCAGTAAAGTTGAATATACATAACTCTTTCAGTAAGGTTGATTATACAGTACTCTTTCAGTAAGGTTGATTATATAGCACTCTTTCAGTAAGGTTGATTGTCCAGTACTCTTTCAGTAAGCTTGATTATACAGTACTCATTCAGTAAAGTTGAATATACATAACTCTTTTAGCAAGGTTGATTATACAGTACTCTTTCAGTAAGGTTGATTATACAGTACTCATTCAGTAAAGTTGAATATACATAACTCTTTCAGTAAGGTTGATTATACAGTACTCTTTCAGTAAGGTTGATTATATAGCACTCTTTCAGTAAGGTTGATTGTCCAGTACTCTTTCAGTAAGCTTGATTATACAGTACTCATTCAGTAAAGTTGAATATACATAACTCTTTCAGTAAGGTTGATTATACAGTACTCTTTCAGTAAGGTTGATTATATAGCACTCTTTCAGTAAGGTTGATTGTCCAGTACTCTTTCAGTAAGGTTGATTATACAGTACTCATTCAGTAAAGTTGAATATACATAACTCTTTCAGTAAGGTTGATTATACAGTACTCTTTCAGTAAGGTTGATTATATAGCACTCTTTCAGTAAGGTTGATTGTCCAGTACTCTTTCAGTAAGGTTGATTATACAGTACTCTTTTAGCAAGGTTGGTTATCCAGTATTCTTTCAGTAAGATACTGTACTCTTTCAGTAAGATACTGTACTCTTTCAGTAAGGTTGATTGAGCAAGTCTGTTTCAGTTAGCTTGATTATACAGTACTCATTCAGAAAATATTGATTATGCAGTACTGGTTCAATTCGGCTGATTATACAGTACTCTTTCAGTTGGATTGATTGTACTGTTTCAGTAGGGTTGAATATACTATACTCTTTCTGTGAGGTTGATTATACAGTACTCTTTCAGCCAGGTGTGGTCAGGCACACAGCAGCACCTTACTGTGTACTAGGAGAAAGACAAACTGTCAGACAGAATGATAGACAAGTTATCCTGGATGCCAGGGGGAAGTTCTTCAAAGCTGGAAGGCAGCACAGGCACCATATGTGGACCTAACATCTTAGTGTACGCTATGCTGGCTTTCATCATTAGGAAACTCAATGGAAACTCAAATTAGTAGCTCTACCCTGCAGCAGAAAACAACAGTCTCTGTGTGTTGTTTGAAACATCTGAATGTGAATGTGTGTGTTTGCTAAGGTTTCACAGTATAAATGGGGACAAAAAAAATTCTTAAATTGTGGTTAAATCTGGAAAATACACTAAATGGGGGGATTTAGAAAATCATTGTTTTGAAAAGAGTATCTTTTAGCGTAAGTTTTTAGGTTGACATTTATTATTGTGGTTAGAATCAAAATTAGACTTAGGCTTTGAGATTAGGATTAGCTATTAATGTTATGATTATGATAATGTTAAGTTATAATTAGAGTAAAAGTTTTTTGGGTTATGGTTAGGTTAAGGATAGGGTTAGTAAAATCTTATTTTTAGGAAAATGTAATTTGATGTTCCCATTTGTATAGCAAGGTTTGACTGTTCTCTTCTTACCAAATAAGGGTCCAGGAACGCTAGTTGATTTTCTTCTGCTGGTCATGGGATGCTGTCCTAGCCCACACTTCAGAATACCACAAAAGAATCCTTGCTGGCCACTCCTGATAAACCTGGAGAAAGCGTTAAATGTTTTAGGATAGGAATTCAATGTTCAATATGATCAGATTTGTATTGAACTATGGCTGACCCAGTCAACTGCCGTTATACAGACACTTGAATTGTCTCTAATCCTTGGTTAGACAGGTTACACTGTGAAAGGTCTGTGCATATCATCAAGGGTAATGGCCCATTATATAATGATAACCTCAGAGTCTGAGGATGGTTTAGGACTAGTTGTGGTGTGTTCAACGTTCCAGGCTCCTCAGCATGTTGTGGTTTTTTTTACGACACTGGCTGCCAGTTAACTATGATAACAGTGCCCTCTCTTGGTTGCTCTATCCAAATACAACTTATGGAAGCACTGTATCAAAAATGCTCAGACAGCAAAATTATATTACATCACATCATGCACCTTAGCAAAGACTATATGGGTGAATTAGATCCTTAAATATTTGATAAGCTCTAAAAGGAAATCCAGTGCTGTTTCTGCCCTATTTTAATCCTCCACCTTTAATCCTCTGCATCTCTCCATTCTCTCTTTCCACAGGAGGCAGGATAGAGGAGAACAGCTCAGAATATTGGTTAAAACACGGACAATCGTGACACTGAGTGTTTCTTTGTTAGAGGCCAACGTCCTGTTGCATTGCCTCTGGTAATTATTTCATACATTCCTACAAGACATAAATACACCATGTTTCAGCCTTTGCTTCTGTGCGTATGTGGTCAAAATATGAGGTAACAAACCTGGAAGTCCATGCCCTTCGCAGATTACCTTTTTAAACAACGTCTTTGTCAACCAACAGGGACAATCCATCTGTCCAAGAACCCCTTGTGTACCAAACAGGGACAGACAAAGCCTAGACAAAACGGTACCATGGGTTACATGAACACAAATAAGACGCATCGTCTGAATTATACTTCCAAGCCAACGGGATAACAGACGACGCATGCATCCATCATGATCCCTCCAGATACCTTTGCTTTTTACTAATCTATATCCCCTCTGACAAAGGACAGAGGAATCAGGAAGTGAGTGATGGCTTTCTGTGTGAAGCTGCACTGACGAGAATGTTTCCCAGATCCTACCTATGAACAGTGGGAGGCTCTCTCTCGCCGGCCTCATCAGCCCCTACAAAACATCCTGTTACCAGAGGGGCTTGATTTAGAGAATAAAATGCAACCTCATGAAGTGTGGTTATGTGAAGCCAGTGTGCACTGCTGTATCGTCACTAACTTCCCATCAATGGCTAAGATAAATCATTCCTTCCCTACTACCTTTCTGATGACAGGATCATAGACATTTATCAATGTGCCATCCTACTATACACGAACAGGTGCTAGCTCATACGCACACATTCACACACCCCTGTGTACACACGCCCACACAAACACTTCAAATCTGCCAAATCTTCTCCAAATTCCATACGGCTGCGTTTTATGTTCCATTTGGGGCCTGCCGTTTTATAAGCCATCATCAGTTTTTCTCCCTACACCTGTTAAAAACAGCTTATGTCAGCTATTCATTTAGGAGCCATATGGGAGTATATGGACATGCCAAAAGAATCTAAAGCTTGTACACAGCAGTTATGTTTAAGAGTACCTCTATTGATGCATTGAACCAATCAAATTAGATTTTGACATCTTAAGGCAATGCTGCATGGCGCCAGTGTAAACACGTGCCCACTTGAGAGAGTCATTTAGAGAATAATATTATTCAATCTGTATTTAAAAAAAATCACATTATCGAAATGCATTTCATTCACTTATTAAAAAAACATGAATCATCCCATTGAGAGATGGCTCAGGAAACGATAAGAGCTATTGCCTGAATGAAAGGTTTTGGATATTTTGTGCAAAGCCAAAGTGGTTCTTTGAAATCTTATGAACTCCACAGAAAAGTGTCCTCCTGTACTGAGTGAAAGGACACTCAGAGTTCAAGCACACAACAATAGTAACCCTTTCACCAAAGGGTTACTATTTAAAAGTTCTGCACAGTCACATGCTGTGAAGATCATAGATAACTATCAGTAGTAATCAATGGCTCCTTTTCAATTCATCTGTATGGAGTTGTTCCTTCCCCAACTTTTCAAGCTATCAAGAGACACTGCAGCAATATGTTCTTATTCCAGACAACAGTCACTTGTATATAAATACTCCAGAGGAAATGGCGTGAAGCTTTAGAGGATTTTTTATTTTTTTTTACTTTCCATCATCTAAAACAAATGCATCTAATAAGATTATAGCCTGTAATAACCATTGGTTTATATTTAATTTGATAGATAACCTGAACCTGATTGTTCACCGATGTCTTGAATTCAGTGGGAGAAATGTAAAGGATGCTACTTCATTGTAGCTACTCCCACAATGTATTTCTTCTGATCAGTATTGACTTTTTGGTCTACAGTACGTCAACAGAGCCAGCCTCAACTCTGAACCAGATTCAAAACAGGAAGTCGAACCAGACAGCCAGGAGAGCACATCCTTTCCATCATCAGTGCTGTCCTTCTAAATCCTGTTTACGGTTGGAAAGGAGGGCATGGCTGTGATTTAATTTAACAGGTAATTACACTATGTGGTAAATCAATTATCCTTTGTACAACGTAATGACATTTGTTTGCTACTGGTGCTCCAACAACCTACACAGCATTGAAGCCAAGGGCTTTCTAAGATTTGAATTAGGGATACATATTTGTACATACTGCTGGAGCATGTGTGGAATAATTAGGTCAAAGCTTATGACAACAACAGCCTAAAAGATCAACAAAACATGAGTCAGTGTCTGGGTAAAAACAATTACCACAGTACCCAGTGGCATGAATTTCCCTTTTACTCTAGACCATTCCAATGAGGTGGCCTTGCCATGCAGTGGCAGAGAGCAGGATACTTAAGTTTTCGAAAGTGGAACAGAGAGAAGAGAAAATCACAGAGATAAGGGACTTCTTCTGGAGTGAGCTTAGTCTGGGAAGATGATGAAACCCATGTGGTCTTGCTGGCTGATTTTAATCCCCTGCTTCTTTCTCTACCTCCCTGCCACCCTCTGAGCTGACTTACCAGACCCGTGGTCTGCATGGGAGAAGAAAGGCCAGGCAATCAGGCATCTTAGAACAGCCGCCAAGGGGGGAAAGGGAGGACAGCTTCACAGAATGACTGGCTGTGCGCAATCCGAACTGCCTCGAATCTTTGCTTCCTTGGTTTCCCTCACAAATCACAGATCTGACAGCACTTGATAGGAAACTGCACTGTGTTGTTAACTTATCCTGGGTGGTAAATTCATCAGACTTGGGATGGAAAGGAGCGAAAAGATAGTCCTTTTCTGAATATGAAAGAGTTGTGCTTACCTTGAACGGGGAGAGGGAGGGGTGGAGAGGAGAGTCAGAGGGTCCAGGCAGGGAAGGGTTCTGGGTAGGTCCCAATGGGCTAGTCCAGGAGAAGGATCAAGGGAGGAGAAAAGAGGAGAGGAATGACAGGGAACAGGGAGACAGGGAGGTTAGACGTAAAACGCTACTCTCTCCTTCCTTTCTCTCTCTCTCTCTCTCTTTCACACACAAAGCCAAACACACACTCACACAGCCCCACAGACAGTCAGGAACTAACACTCCCAGAATGGGAGAGAGTGTGTGTTGCCCGTCCAAAGCCACTCAAACACAGAGAGCAAGGAGTAAGACCCATCCCACTCTCTCTTACTGGCTAATAAGAGGCAGCAGTAGAACTGCACGACCTGTGAGAGATGTTGAAGGCAGGGCCAAACTGTGCAATGACTCATTCAGCCAATCAGAGTAATTGCTTCTGGACTCTTAGAACTTCCCTCTCTCTAAAGGACAGATACAGGAAGCTGCACTCAGCCTTTAGGAGTGATTTAAGATGCTGGCCTAGGACACATTAGAGAGATTAGATTCTGATGTACTGAAGACCATAGCGATACCATGATAGGCTATGTTCCCTCACACCACTAGGAAATATCCAGTTGGTTCTGTACGGTATTTTAGATTGATTGTCACGTGCAAATAATCTCAAAAACATAGAAAACGTGTGATATGTTGTATTATTTCTAAGAACAGAAATCTCAGATTCAACAGTAATTTAGCCTTCTCATAAAACATTGTTGACAGGCTGCTCTGTAGATGTACCTCCTGCGTACTGGACAGGAGGAGCTAGCTATAAAATATTCATGCAAAAGGGGAGGGGAAATATAGGCACATGGGGGAAATGTAGGCACGGTTTACCAGCTGATTCAGAATTAGTGTTAATAAAATAGGCATACAGGACATTGACACAGTTGAACCAATGTATGTCCTTATCTGTCGAATTGCTTATAAACCCTGATCTGAGGAGATGTATGGTTACAAAACATATAGTAGTCTATATTTTATTGGGTGAAAGTGTTATAGGAGAATGGTCGTATGCACGCAGTCCTTTCACATCAGGGTCTGGTTTTCAGTGGTGACACAGTCTTTTGGGAAAGCCATGGACACAGACAGGTTGGATGGATACAAAACTTGCAGTAAAGCCCAGAATTAATGACTGATTTTTAAGAAATCAAGAGTTACTGTTATTATAAGGGAAGTGAGTAAGTGTGTCTTTGATTGTATGACTGCGTTTAGATAACTGTGTGACAATCAAATGCCCATAGATATTTTGCTGGGTTCCATTGAGGGCACAGAAGACATCGCATGAAGGGATAAATCAAATGACATTTAGTGGCAAGTGCTGTGACAATCTACTAATCCTCTCCATGTAGCCTGAAAGATTTCTTAAAACTTAAAACCCACCAAAAAGCCATGGTATCACATTGGTCAAGCTGAATTTAGAGAACTATTTATATGTGTAGTAAACAGTTTACAAATTCTGTACCAATCGCATAAAATAATCCAGTTTGAAAAATAAGTAGGCTGTGACATCCCAGCAACTTTGACAAAAACAATATGGGGGTTGTCTCAACACTAGCGTATCATATCACTCTCGGTTGACGTCAACCCCCCCATCATAAAAAATTCAAAGAAGTATTAAAATAATAGACGTTTCCACCAATCGAAAAAGAGATATGCCCGGGAGCTAGACAACCTGCCGTTCCACTTTGTCGACAGTGCCCATTGTTAGGATGAAGACACAAGCACATGCATGGGCATTGCTGATTATAAACATTCACTGACCTTTCCTGTACTTCACTGTTTTAGCGTCCTCTCTCCCTGCCTCTTCCTAGAAAACCATTGGAGGTCAGAAGAGGAAAAAGTAGAGACATTCTGTCAGTTTCGATGGAACGGACATGTTTTACAATTTTATGAGGTAGCAATCGGTCTTCTCAAGGACCATTGATAAAATAAGGGTCTGGGTTGTAGACAAGTAGTCTTTAAGTAATTAAGCAGACACTCTCATCCAGGGTAATGGGTAAACATATGTGTATTTAATTGTTTCCAAATGCCAACACAATCAGAGCAATTGAAGAACCAAAAAAAGCATAGGGACATTAATGCCTTATTAACCGTGTCCCCTTCCCCACGTATTGCATCCCATTGACCTCTTTCTATGTTCTTGTGCGCTGTGTTCACCTTTCCCCTAAATTCTTACCACTCGGCTTCACTTGCCTCCCATGAAAGCGTCAGGATGTGGGTGATCTTGGTTTATAATCTTAAATTAACGTGAGCTTCGTACACCCGCCTTCTCTGTATTTAATGGGCTGATCGGTGCATGTACTTTATATCTGCGAGTGGGATGAGTATCAGGTCTGTCTAGTGTCCCGGCCCCGACAAGTGTCTTTCTCCCCCTCTAGATAAAATTCATGTGGGCGTGTCTCCGGGTCGGATGTGAGGTTTGATGCTTCCTTTCGCAACTGCTTGACTGTGTACACGAGTTTACTCGTGGGATAAATTAGAGGTAGGTTATTTAAAAAAATTATTGACAATAAAACGGTGGTTTTGAAATGTAGCAAAAGTCTTTATATACTGAAGTTCAGACATGTCTCCATTCAACAAGGATGGTAATATTTACTTGCACGATGTAAGCTAGTTAGCTAACGCGGTGGCTAACAAGTAGCATACGTTAGCATTAGCAAGCTATCTATTGCTTTTTACCAAAAGGTCGGTAAAATTAGCTTTGTCATATGGATGGTCAACGTTGGTCGAGCTGGCTGCATTAACAAGTAACTTGTAAAGTTATTAGTTTGTTATTCTAGGGATTGCGATCAGTCTTTTCGCCTGCTCCTTAAATACACCTGAAAATATGGCATGCTTGCATAAAATTGGACATGCTTGTCGAGTGAGTTCGTTGCAGCACTAATTTCTTAACTGTTCTCAAATACATGCAGCATTAGAAATGTATATTTCGTATGAGCCTATGGAATGATTTGCAACTTTGGCGAATATCCTTTTACTAGTAAGGAGACAATTCCGTAATTGTAGTCGAAGAAATTCAAGTGATGTACGTTGTGTGTTGTTTGTCTATTACTGGGATGTGTCAAACCCCTAAAGTTGAATTGTCTCACAGACAGCTGTAAACAAATGTAGGAATTTGGGGTTTTATCTAACCATATTATACGCCCCCACATATTAGCGGCGGTTTCTAGGGGTCGGAGAACATCATCTCAAGTTAAAATGTAATTGCAATAGAAAACGTTACGGTTTGCTTTAAAATATACACTTTCAGTTTGTCCACTATCAGTTATTTTAATAAATGTAGGGAGGTAAAACTATATTTTAATGAGATTTAAAAAATATCTGGAATTTGTTTTGGAGAAGTTACCGGAGGGTAACTACCAAACTTTACAGTATACACTTGAGACGAGACTGATCTGTAATGTTTAACAAAAATAGAAAAATAAATGTAATGTTATTGAACAAAATAGTAAGGCAATAACTGGGACGGTGGCCGATTATGGGTTCGTATCTTTTAGCTGCTTTAACTAAATGGCTGAATGCATTTATTTCCACTGAAATTTCAGAAAAGCTAAATGTCATTGACATAATGACGATGATGTTAATGACGTACTAGCTAATATTTTTGTCAATAATACTACAGCCACAATCAAATCCCCAGAGACCCTTACATATATTAATAGAAAAATCACAGTTTAATCACGATAATCAAGGTACTTTGTTTAACCTCCTATTAATCAACACTTTTCATGCTGTAGTTAATCGGTAGACAGTTATGATGAAACAAACGGGCATTGTTTGCACCTCTGTGTAGTGTCAATGAAAGTGTTGTTTGTCAAATTGTCACCACCTCTGAAATCAAACATGTACTGATCAAACTTTCCCTTCGATTTCTCTGCATGAAAAAGCTTCACAGTTGAGACATAACATGTTTAATCATTACTGTACTACTAATCTTGTGCATATTTGTATTCTACAATAAAGAATAGTGTTTATTGTTTTCTTTACATGTTACATAACTGAAGTAAGAAAAAGAGACTCTCCATGACTGTTTAACATTCTCGTCATCTTACAGGTTCACACTGACCGGTCCAGCAGTAAGCTAACTTGTTTTCAGTTATTGTTAAGCTGTGAAATGGAACAAAGGTTACCATTCCCTCATACCTTATGGACATGGAAAATAACAGCACATAGCACTTCAACTCTTGGTTAGTGTCATTGTGAAAGGGTCCCTTTTAACCCCCTCTAATGTTTAACAGTGGATCCTTTAGGGAAGTTCTATTGGAAGTGTGCTGACAGGAAGCTGTACTTTTTACTGACTGTTTAGACATTCAGACCCCCCCCCCCCCCCCCCCCCCACTGTTCTCTGGTTTCTATGCCGATTCCCATAGCCGGCCCCCCTCCCCCGCTTCACTGTAACATACCACATGGTCATTTAATAGTCAGTTAGACTTGGGACTCAAGTCCACTGTCGAGCCACTGGCATGGTGAGCGATGCTATGGCATGTGGGGACAGGACGGAGGTGGGAGTGACAAAGTCACACCTGAAGGACACCACTCCTGAAGACCCAGAGATGACCCTTCCACCCGAGGAGCCGCCGGGCAGCCCGACCAAGAAGGCCTGGACCTGGCAGCTGTCCGTGGTTTTTCTGTGTTTCTACGGGTTTATGGTGCAGCTGAAACCCGGAGAGCCCTTCATAACGCCCAATCTGCTCAGCACGGAGAAGAACTTCACCAGGGAACAAGTGGGTAATGCGCGTGTGTGTGTGCGTGCGTTTGTGCGTGCGTGTGCGCGCGCTGTCCTATTTCTACATGCGGTGTGTGTATTGAGAAGATACAGTAGATGGGATGGAGGGATAGAAGGTTAGAACATTTAGAAAGTTCTGTCACTTCAACCTGTGGAGCCTATTCATTTTGGGATATATTAAAGGCAATGTCACGGTGTGCTATATGGATACTCGTACAATTAAAGTCCTACTCTAACCTGTCCGCCTGGAAGAGATTCAGTGAAGAAGGCCGTTATTATTTTTCAATGTTTCTTCCGTTTAGCAGACACTCTTATCCGGGGCGACTTAGTCAGGGCTTCCAATGGACTTTAATAAGGCCGCCACTGCGTGAGTGCGGTAACCCTCCTTGGTATGTTCAAAGTTCACATTCCTACGGACTAGGTCAGAGCTGCACGCTCACATTTTTACTTTTTTTGCAGAATCATTGCAGGTGTCTTTGCATGGCAGTGTAGCTTTAGTGGAGATTCTGGATCAGTGAGGGTTCCCACTCCCCTGTGAAGGTGGGTTAGCGTTGTTGTATTGGCAAATGGTCTCACCATTAGCAACAGGGTTATGTCAACGGGTTGGCTATGGTTCTGGCTTTTTGCTGTTATTCTCCAGCATTTAGATTCAGGCAATTCTGCTCATGTGCATGATTCTCTAGATTATTTGCATGTTTGCGTCTCACTCCGTTGCCACCCAGTCCCTGTGGTGATGACATCGTTTCAGTGTAGTCCAGGTGTCCTCACACATGAACCTGTTTTGCAACAAAGTTGTTTTAGAACTTGTAACATTTGGGCTTAGCAAACCTAAGCAAAACACCAACAGCCAGTCTATTTTTGGCAGCATATCAAACACGCAAGACACACACAGTCAAGTTGTTACTTCATGTTTATGCCAGGACAATCATTTGCTAAGAAGTCAGACAGACTGGTTTCAGCACCTGGTCATATAAAGTGAACATGTCCGCTATCAAACTCTTCATACTGACTGCCCAGAGCTGAAAATTGTTTCGGTAAAGCTTGTCTATCAGGTGTTTATGGCATTTCGGACATTAGCGAGTCCGTTCAATGTATTTTTTATTTTTTGCCGCTTGGGTACAAAATGGCTGCGTAACCATAACGATGCATATGCGTCCTCACAAATGTAGCCACTATGCAATGTGTGTGGACTGGACCTTTTATCGGCTACAGCAGAGTCCTGAGTTC
This sequence comes from Esox lucius, assembly GCF_011004845.1. Lineage (NCBI taxonomy): Eukaryota > Metazoa > Chordata > Actinopteri > Esociformes > Esocidae > Esox > Esox lucius. The sequence continues at coordinate 13,312,750 of NC_047590.1, forward strand.
AAAGAAAACATGTTGTAGATCCAGGATTAGCTTACAAAACAGGACTGCCACCTGGATGTTTCTGAAGGGCCGACATACAAATCTGTTGCTATTTGAACATGCAGCTGATATTGAAATCCACTAAATCCAGTATCTCCCTTAGCATATCAGTGTTGAAACAGTTCAGCACCTCGGGACTAAGGAGCAAATGTCAGCTGACTTTTCACACATGAGAATTTAAGGCTTAAGCGCAGATTAAGGACAATCTAGCATGTTGGTTAAAACAGGTCAGGGATATTAGCAAAATGCATAACTGCACCCGTACCACAGCCCCATCGGGCACGGGAAGTGTCAGTCACGGGTTGTCAAGTGACTATTTCTGAATATGGAACTCCTGTGTGCACCTGCTGTCGCATTACAACTGTTTTCCAACCAGAATTAGTTTCTTCATCCCTCTCCTTCCAGTCATCGTTGTCCCCGCTCTCTTCCTACAGGTGACCAATGAGATCAACCCGGTCCTGTCCTACTCGTACATGGCGGTTCTGGTGCCGGTCTTCCTCCTCACAGACTTCCTGCGCTACAAACCCGTCCTGATCCTCTCCAGCCTCAGCCACGTGTCCATCTGGCTCCTCCTCCTCCTGGGTTCCTCGCTCCTGGAGATGCAGTTCATGGAGTTCTTCTACGGCATCACTATGGCGGCGCGCGTGGCCTACTCCTCCTACATCTTCTCCCTGGTCGCCCCGGAAATGTACCAGCGCGTGGCCAGCTACTCTCGCTCCTCCGTCCTCATGGGGGTGTTTTCCAGCTCCGTGCTTGGCCAGCTGCTGATATCCGTGGGCAGGCTGTCCTTCTCCACCCTCAGTGCCATCTCCCTGGGCTTCGTGTCCTTCGGCCTGCTGTTGTCCACCTGCCTACCCTGGCCCAAGAGGTCCTTGTTCTTCAACAGGGCCGCTCGCGCAGCCCAGAGGAACCTCCTGGAGCAGGCTGCGGCCCAGTCGGAGCGGGACCGGATGAAGCAGGACGAAGGGGGCACGGGCGACACTCCGGCCCTGGCTCCTCTCGGCTCCGGCTCCTCCTGGCGGGACTCTGTGTTCGTTCAGATGCTGAAGGAGCTCAGGAACATGCCACGGAGGCCTAGCCTGAGGCTGTGGAGTTTGTGGTGGGTGTTCAACTCCACTGGCTACTACCTGGTCCTTTTCTACGTCCACATCCTGTGGAACAAAGTGTACCCCGCAACGGAAAACAAACATGTCTACAATGGAGGAGTGGAAGCTGCCTCCACGCTACTGGGTGAGGCCCTAAAGACCCCTGGCCAAGTCAATGTACGGCCCCCAATACTGCCACCAGTGTGGTAGTGGTCTTGGTTGGAAGGTATATGAAGGCTCCTACAGCAGTTTGCCTAGGGAGGGAAAGCAACATGCTAACCTGCATCTTGGTGTATATATATTTTTTTAACATAGAAATAATTTGTGTCAGTTACAGCCTTTCCATTCACAAAAGATTTGTAGCGGCCATCTTGGATGATAGCCTACTGTCATTGCATTAACAAGATGTTGGGTTGTGTGCTGGTGCCAAAACCAGTGGGCATATTTGCTATTGAATAATGCATAGAAAATATTCCTTTATTTAATTCGGTAAACGTGGAGATTTGAAGGTAAACTCAACTGATGATGTAGATGCAAAAAGCCAACAGCATAGTTGGTCGGGTTTCTCAACCATTCAGAACATAACAGTTCACATGCAGTTCACAAGTTCACCTTAGGTTCAGCTTGATGCTAACCTGTGCACATGCATCACACACTGTTTGACTGTATGATAAAATTGTAAATCTGAATATGTTACTGTGTGATAATGTCTTGCATCTCAGTATGAAGCGCTTTTTGTGTACACTACTGTGATCGACAAGTCTGTTAGATGGAAACGCCACTGGTGGGAAAATGTCCATATTTTCTTTCTGCAAGTTTTAGTAACCTAGCTATACACTGACACACATCTGTGATAATTTAAAGCACTCAGTCTTTTTATGGTGGCAAATATGTAATGGATGAAGCAGTGACGCACAGACCATATTACAATGGTTTAGAGACCAATTACTTGGGAGATGACACAGAAAAATATGCTCCTTGTAATATAATATAATTATTTTTATTGATGTCAAATAATGTTAACTAACTTAGCATTCTTCTTTGTTCGCCTTGGTTATAACATCTCAAATACCGATTCAACACACACACACACACACACAATGCATTCATTAAATAAAGTTTCCCTGAATCTTAAGCACTGTCACGTATTACCGTACTCAGCTTTTCCTGGTCTCCTCTTTCCGCCTCGTTAACCCAATCCCAGGGGCCATCACGTCGTTTGCGGCCGGCTTTGTGAAGATCCGCTGGAACGTGTGGTCAGAGCTGGTGATCGGCGTGGTCACGGCCCTGCAGGCCGGCCTGCTGCTCCTCATGGGGAACACTACCAACATCTGGGTCTGCTACGTGTCCTACACCCTCTTCAAAGGCTTCTACCAGTTCCTGGTACCCATCGCCATGTGCGTTTCTTTGATTTACTTCATATAAATGATTGAATACCGCATATGTTTTCTTCAGATGCGGGGGCAGTGTGAATCAGAAAAAGGTTCAGTACACTGCACTATCAAATGGAACTGAAATGTCACCATCCTTTGTGCTCCAGGTGTAATGTGTCTGACTGCCCTGGTGTTTTTAGTTTCCAGATCGCGTCGTCCCTCACCAAGGAGCTGTGTGCCCTGGTGTTTGGGGTCAACACGTTCCTGTCCACCATTCTGAAAACCATCATCACCCTCATCATCTCTGACAAAAGGGGTTTAGGATTGGATGTGCATACACAGGTAAGACACACCCACAAAACGACCTCACCCTTCCACGCTAATGGGAATCGTTAATCGTTTCATTGTCTAACAATTGCTACTCTGTCCTCCGATAGTTCCTGATCTACTTCTTCTACTTCACCCTGCTTACTGTCATCTACCTGGCCTGCGCCACCTGGGTCATTGTCCATCACTATAGGAACCAATCCAGTGGCGAGGCCACAGACCAAGCCACGCCTACCGAGCTCTGTTCCATTCAGACAAACCCCTCTGAGACAGAGCCTCTATCCAATGGGAGAAATGTTAAGGCTTGAACGGTGTGATGTACTGTTTTCACACGCGACCGCACAAGGACCGATAAGACGAGGTGTGGTAAATTCACGGGGGACGTCTATGGAAGTGACCAGTATTGCGATTGGCTTTACTTCTCTTCAGTTCCAGACATCTGAATTTGGACCAGCCTCAGATAATTGGAGTTGTTAATGGTTTCTTATTCCAGGAATATTCAAAATGGTGTCATTCACTGGTGACAGGATTATGGGTTTAGTTCAACATATGCTGTATTTTCACTGAGGCACTTATGTAAAACTGACTGACAAACCAAGTGAATTGACAAATTAGCTTAATATTCTGTCTTCTTAGAGGGGACCAATAGGAAATGAGCTACACTACAGAAACCGTCTGTAATTAATTTAACTTTACTATTTCCTCTACTGGTGGAACAATGCCCTGTTATATTCAGGAAATGATTCAACGTTTGCAATCATTAGGAACACCATTGTGATGAAAAATTGCTGCAGATGTATTGCAGTGTTTTTTTTAATCTGTGTATATCTTTAGCATTGAGAGGGCTCATGATTACTATGTGATCTCAGTGTATCTGCATTTGATTAAGGCGACACATCAAGCAATGCATTTTCTGGGGGCTAAATCTTCCCAATGATTCCCATTGAAAACGTTTGCCTAAATTGAGTGCTTAGTGTGTTTGCTACACTTGCATTTTGTTACGGTTAATCAGCTGTAGGTAATGAACTGTGCCGATGTAGGTTGTCTTAGGGCCTTCAAACAAGCCGTGTTGGTGCACCTGCTTTTGCTGCTAGGGATTCAGTCATTGATTTAGCTTTTTAGTTTTGGTCGGCAAGTACATTTTAGCCACTATTTTGTCGACATTTTGGTTTTCATGCCGATTTTTTTCTTTCCTCCCTCCACTATAATAATAATATTCTTGACAATCATCTTTCTAATAGGAAGCCCACGTGAATGTTCATATCTATCCTAAAATGTGATTTTAAACGACCCCAAATTACTTTTACAAATGACTGTTATTTGAAAATGATTGTCTCAGTATCTTTAGCCAAGTTAAAAGATTTTGCTGTGAGCTATTCTGGATTTTATTTTCGACATTGTTTTTGTTTTAATCGAACATTAACTCAATAGGGTTTCCTTGAATGTTTGTTTGAAAGTCTGAAAAGAAAAGCTAATCTTTTAGGCAGGTGTTTTTTTCCTTTGGATTCCTAACAACTCTAATTTGTTTCTAGAATGGCAGACATGACTAAATCTGGATTAGACTTACATTTAATTTTAATTGTCTTTTGTTTAAATGGGTAGTTTTGTAGGCTGTAGACGTCCAGTCAATTGGCATCGGCTCGCAAAAGTACCTTCTTTATTAAAACATGTAGGTGAAACAAAAGGGTATCCACAAGCTCATCAGACTCTCAAGAAGTAGATCAAGGGCCTCACACCCAAAGTCCTGAACTATTGAAATACCACCAAATGCCGGTCCCCTTAAGGACCAGCGTCTTCGGATTCTTCCATGTTTTCACAGACAGCCTGGTTCTGCTCTTTTGTCCAACTAGTTGCAGAATGCTGATTGATGAAAAGACTCAGATATTGGCCAATGATTGGCCTCTGTAAAGACTGCTTAAGTGATTAAATATGGCCCATTATTAGTGGATTGCCTATAGGCATATAGGATGGATTATAGGTGTGTGTGAACAATGCAGTATATCAAGTCCAGTGTGCCAAAAACACAAGATATGCAACTTGGAATGTTAGTCTGATTGAAATGGCCGTATCTAAAGGTAGGATTCAACCCGTAGTGACAATGTCAAATATTTGTCACAGGTTTTTACAATGGTATAATAAAAGGCATGTGATGCATTGTACCTACTGGCTATGCTGGGCGCTGAAGCTAACTAGCTCAGTATTATTTCAATAAAGGATAAGTTTTGTAATTGAGAATTTTTCATTTTTATAATGTCATAGTCACTGACTTCAATCAATGCTGTTTATACACTTAGGGTGAATGACTGTGAACCTGTTTTGTTGCTACTAACAGCTCCCTGTGAAATTGATGTTGAAATTGTATAAAAAAAATAGTTTTCAAAACAAATTGCGTGGCATTTGTTTTTAATTTGCAAAATATTTTGGTGACAATGAGAGAAACGGCGCAGTACATGTCATCTAAGGAAATACCTTAGGTTCATACACACTACATGTTTATTCTGACAGATGCAATAATGCTTTGGTCTTTGGATTTTGGTCTCAGCGTTTGACCTTCTGTAAAAAAATGCTTCTTGTCATCCGAACGTACTGTTGAACAGACAACACGTTTTAGAACACCTCGGAGGTATCTGCAATGCAAAAATGATAGTTGTGTGTTTTGCATTGTCATTTCATTTTCAATACATAATGTCCTGATTCTTGGCCCAAACTGTTCCTTTAACACTAGGTGACATCGATCTGAACAGATCCCTGGAGTCCTTTACTGAAAAGTGTGTTAATCACAAAATAAATAGGCCTGCTTCTATCCTCAAAACATTTTGATATGGTTTTCCCTTGATGTCCAATCGCAAAATAAAACAGTACAACCTTTAAGACAATGTTAGTGCTTAAAAAACTGGTTAAATGTACAGAATAAAACTTAAGTGAATAAAAAAATTACAACATTGGATAATAAACAAATACATTTCATGTACATAACCATGCGACAATTAGCTTGAAATCTTTGAGGACATAGAATGAATGCCCTGTCTCAGTGAGTGGTTTAATGGCATACTGGAAAGGCCAGGCATTTTGCTCGAGGGTAAGACCCCAACTGACTAAGTGAAACAAACTCTAGTATAAAACCTCTTTTAGTCTGACCTCTAACACCTACTGAACACCTGTTTTCACGTCAAACGACTTGATCTGATATCCACACTGTAGCATTGGACTGGAAATAAAAGGGGAATCAAGACGCTGAATGCCACATAGCCTGCTTGTCTGCTGCAGTGTTGGATGTGGAGGTGGTAGGGAGGGGGCCTGTTTGGCCAGCTGGGATCAGGGTGGACGGATGGAGGGGGGGGTGGTGGAGGGTGGATTGGAGCTTAGGGGTCTTATTTTTTTAGCCTGGTTGTAGCTCTTGACAAATTCCGTCAAGTATTTTGAAATGGATAATGTGGATCGCCAGCTGGCCAGTGTACTGGATAAGACTGATGTTCTCTGGCTGTTATATACAAAGCACCATAGAGAGCGCGTTATCTGTTTTTCCCTTTGGATCCCTAACAACTCTAATTTGTTTCTAGAATGTTAGATATGACTAAATCTGGATTGGATTTACACATTTTATTTGAATTATCTTTTGTTTAAACTGATATTTATATTTGTAATATTTAATATCTCTGCCCATATTCCCCATTTCTGCACTCTTTGGAATTGCTGCCAGTTTTCATTTTCATGTGTATTTTTGCTTTATATCTTTTTAATTCTTACTGTGTAAAGGTCACGTGCCATGTCACAAGAATGGCACAGTTCAGAGTGACGCGTGTTAATCGGTGCATTTGACAAATATAAGATTGAGTTTTGTAGGCCGTAACTTCCAGTCTTTGTGTGAAGTCGGTTGACATTGGCTTGCGAAAGTAACGTCACCATAGTGTGTGTGTGTGTGTGTCGTATGGCCTATCTTTTGAAGTAGTACGTTTCCCTCATCAAGCCCATCTCTTGAGCTGGGTGAGGTGTGTTAGTGTGTGGTTAGCCAGTCCTATCTCTTGGCCTGTCCGAAGTAGCTGTTCTCGATGCAGAGTACGGCGTAGGAGTTCTGGCAGCTGCTGGCGCTCTGTTGGAGGAGCTGGCCATCTTGAAGAGAGGAGGCCATGCCTGTTAAAGCACGCTCTCCTACTCGCCACGCCTCACAGTAGTTGTCCACCTGTTGCTGCCCCCTGCTGGTGGAACCGTGCCATATCATTTTATCTGGCCTAGGGGAGGAGAGGATGGAACCAGATGTCAACATATTTTAGCATTTATTTACATTCCCTGTCTCAGCTGTTATACTGCATAACTCATCAATGTATTCTCAGGGACTCTACGAAAATGGGCTTGGATGGTTTGGTCAGTTACACGTAGAAGAATAGGCTGAGTCACCATGTACTGTCTGTGAGGATGTCTTTTCCTTCGAAGGAGTAGATTGAGATGTTGTCCTTCACTCTGACTTCACTGAAGACGGCCTCCCAACTGTCAAACAGGACCTCATCCTATGCAGGGGAAATACTGAAGGTCAATGCCAACACAATGACTTCTAACATAACAAGTCTTGAATCTCCGAACCCCAGGCGTGTACCTTCAAGTTGACAATGGGCACGCTGCCCCTGTCTGACTTGCGGACGATGCTGTGAAGGTCCTGGAGCTTGGAGGACAGGAAAGCCCTGAAGGTTCCCTTCAGCCCTATGGCCCGAGCCTGGTTGAAGCACAGGAGGTCTGCCCCCCTGATACCCCGCATGTTACCCCCGTGAGGGGTGTTCAGGGCGATCAGGTGAATCTGGAGAAAGAAAGAAAGAAGTAACATCCAGGGTCTCCTGAGGTTCTTAAATAATTACTTGGTTTGGGGGGCGAAACTCACGCTGGGTCCCACCGTGTGTCGGTGGGTGTGGGTCAGAGGGGGGCTTGGTCTGTGTGGTGGGGTGACAGGGTAACGGGTGTCCGGGTAAACTGGCCTAACGGGGTCAGGCCCGGGGAAGCGGTCCGTATAACTGGGGTACCGCGGGTCGGGGTGTGTTGGGTACCGCGGGTCGGGGTGTGTCGGGTAATGCGGGTCGGGGTACACGGGGTGCTGTCCCTCGGGCTGGGGCTGACGGGGGTCTGGGTGGGGGGAGTGTTCCTCCGGCTGATGGTAGACCACCCGGGGAGGGTCAACCGCTGCCACCGCGTTACCCTGCGCGATCCAATAACACGTCATTCACTTGTGATCAGTAACTACACAGCTAATCCACTCACCGTCAGGAGGTGTACCCTTTTACCTGGTCAGGTGGTAAAGCTATGTATGGTCCAAGCTGAAAAGGGAAAGGCAGGACGTCCATGTCAGTCATGGGAAAATGAACACACCCGAATGTTGTGGCGTTTCATGAAACTGAACGGTTTGCTTTCTTTAAACACTGCACCTGGATTTGCCGGAATCCGTCTCGTACTCGCATGTAGAGGTCTGCTTGGTCCAGCAGATATACCAGAGTCCCCTCAGCCTGTCGCCTGGCAGTGGCTGTCATCGTATCGTAGGACCTCAGCATCATCACCTGTACAATCACGGATGGCAAGTGCCTTTGTGATGTCATATCCTGTGAGTTGTTTGTGTCATCACGCAGAGGCCCACGCCTATAACCAATCGCTATATCACTGTAGGAATGGAGTGGTTAACAGGCTCACCCCGGAGGAGAGTCCATTGGCCCCAGGAGGACCCGGAGGGCCTGGAGGTCCCGGGATGGTGATGGCTGTGACGGCAAAAGATGGTCAGAAAATGTTAGCTGACGTACAGTACAGGCCAAAAGTTTGGACACACCTTCTCATTCAATGCGTTTCCTTTATTTTCATGACTATTTACATTGTAGATTCTCACGGAAGGCATCCAAACTATGAATGAACACGTGGAATTATGTACTTAAAAAAAGTGTGACATAACTGAAAACACCTCCACATTTTATATTCTAGTTTCTTCAAAGTAGCCACCCTTTGCTCTGATTGCCAAGAGTGTGCAAAGCAGTATTCCCTTGATGAGCTTCAAGAGGTAGTCACCTGAAATGGTTTTCCAACAGTCTTGAAGGAGTTCCCAGAGATGCTTAGCACTTGTTGGCCCTTTTGCTTTCACTCTGCGGTCCAGCTCACCCCAAACCATCTCGATTGGGTTCAGATCCGGTGACTGTGGAGGCCAGGTCATCTGGCACAGCAATCCATCACTCTCCTTCTTGGTCAAATAGCCCTTAAACAGCCTGGAGGTGTGTTTGGGGTCATTGTCCTGTTGAAAAACAAATGATGGTCCAACTAAACGCAAACCGGATGGGATGGCATGTCGCTGCAGGATGCTGTGGTAGCAGTGCTGGTTCAGTATGCCTTCAATTTTGAATAAATCCTTAACAGTGTCACAAGCAAAGCACCCCCACACCATCACACCTCCTCTTCCATGCTTCACGGTAGGAACCAGGCATGTAGAATCCATCCATTCACCTTTTCTGCGTCGCACAAAGACACAGCGGTTGGAACCAAAGATCTCAAATTTGGACTCATCAGACCAAAGCACAGATTTCCACTGGTCTAATGTCCATTCCTTGTGTTTCTTGGCTCAAACAAATCTCTTCTGCTTGTTGCCTTTCCTTAGCAGTGGTTTCCTAGCAGCTACTTGACCATGAAAGCTTGATTCGCGCAGTCTCCTCTTAACAGTTGTCCTAGAGATGTGTCTGCTGCTAGAACTCTGTGTGGCATTCAGCTGGTCTCTAATCTGAGCTGCTGTTAACCTGCGATTTCTGAGGCTGGTGACTCGGATGAACTTATCCTCAGCAGCAGAGGTGACTCTTGGTCTTCCTTTCTTGGGGCGGTCCTCATGTGAGCCAGTTTCGTTGTAGAACTTGATGGTTTTTGCGACTGCACTTGGGGACACAATCAAAGTTTTCGCAATTTTCTGGACTGACCTTCATTTGTTAAAGTAATGATGGCCACTCGTTTCTCTTTACTTAGCTGATTGGTTTTTGCCATAATATGAATTCTAACTTTTGTCCAATAGGGCTGTCGGCTGTGTATCAACCTGACTTCTGCACAACACAACTGATGGTCCCAACCCCATTAATAACGGAAAACAATTCCACTAATTAACCCTGACAAGGCACACCTGTGAAGTGAAAACCATTTCAGGTGACTACCTCATGAAGCTCATCAAGAGAACACCAAGGATTTGCAGCGCTATCAAAAAAGCAAAGGGTGGCTACTTTGAGGAATCTAAAATATAAGACGTTTTCAGTTATTTCACACTTTTTTCTTAAGTACATAATTCCATATGTGTTCATTCATAGTTTTGATGCCTTCAGTGAGAGTCTACAATGCAAATAGTCATGAAAATAAAGAAAACGCATTGAATGAGAAGGTGTGTCCAAACGTTTGGCCTGTACTGTATAAGATGTACCTCACAATTGACTGGAATGCACATTATCATGAGTAATTCCATGTGGGTACAACTCACTCTGTGATGGCCTGTAAGCCCCAGGTAAGGAGGACGGTCCTGGAGGACCCGGAGCCCCCGGCGGACCTGGCTCCCCCTGTCTGCCTTCATATCCTCTTCCTGGGTTACCTGGCGGACCCTGGGGCCCCGGAGGACCAATGATGGAGTCTCCTTTTGGCCCCTGGAAAGAGATCACACACACACACACCACAACATTTGTACCATTGGCTTGAATGAAGTAACTGGTAACACTGGAAAAGGTGATTTTGTTGTTGCTGTTCTTACTGGAGGTCCTGGAGGGCCAGGTTGACCCCCCAGTCCACTGTAGCCTCCTCCATAATAACCCCCTTCTGCTGGCTCGCCCTTCTCTCCCTTCGTCCCAAAGTCTCCTTTCTCTCCCTTCATTTCATTCTGAGGACACACACACGTGCGCGCACACATACACACTCAGCCGTGACCTAATGTCAACCAAAACAGGAATCGCAGGTTGACAGCGTGTAGCACCCCACTTACCTTAAAGGCGTAGATGTCAAAGTTTGTGGTGAGACCTGAAAAAAAATATATATATTTTGAATTCGCCCATGTCATATACTAGTACACCTTTGGTTAACAATAGTGAAAAAAAGCTACAAGTGTCCAACTGTTGTTGGGCTGGTTTTACTGTACCTGGTTGGCCAGGTATTCCTGGTACTCCACGATCACCTTTCTCTCCTTTGGATTCTGATTGGTGGAGGACGAGTGTCAACAAATTTCAGTGAACAGATGACATTGTTTAACATGTTAACATGCTGTACGGGTGTGACCAATGAGAATGAGGGGTTCACTTACGAGGATATGACTGCGAGATATCGTCATACCTCGGAGTCTGAAATAAAAGAAACGTGTTTAGAAACTTGATTGAAGTTAAAACAACCTCGAAAATGCATAAATGTCTAGATGTAACAATTTGTGAATGTGGTGAAACAGCAGTCAGTAACCAAAACCACTCCACAGTTTCTAACTGCTTTACAACGCCAAAGTCCTGGATCTGTCTACTCACACTGAACCTGTCCCGAGGTACTAACTGCCCTGGGGGTCCAGGTGGGCCAGGTGGTCCGGGAGCACCCTGAAGACATGGATCAATCTGGGTTAAACTGAAGCCTGGCCCGGGTCAAGACAGAGCCAACGTGGTGGTCTACCAATAGATTATATGATTCCATGATGTCTTGAAAGTATGAATCCACCCTAAAACCATCTACTGCACTGATCAGTCCAAACCGTGCAGTCACATACTTACTGGGTATCCATGTCCTCCACTGTCTCCTTTGACACCATTCAACCCAGGACGACCCTAGAACCCAGACACTGGTTCAGTTTCGGCAGCGGAACCTTGGTTTGTAAAGATTGTATGGGAAATAGCACATTTTTGCTGAAGGACGCTGCATGGAGCTTTTAGCGTAACAGAGGTACGTACCGGTCTACCTGGCATGCCAATATCTCCTTTCATGCCAGCAGGACCAGCCGGACCCTATGAGGACAGAAGACATTAGTACATCGTTATCACTAGTAAAGAATGAAAACGTATTATATTTATATGGCGCTTTTCAAGGACCCAAAGACACTTTACAAAATGAACATGAAACAGAAACAAAGGAAAAAAATATACCATGAAAAAACAAAGAAAATTGAGAGAAGGGGATTGGGCATGGCTAGGGGGTAGTTAATGTTGAACAGATGAGTCTTGAGGTGTTGCTGGAAGATGGGGATAGTCTCAGAGTCACAGATGGTTTTAGGGAGAGTGTTCCTGGGCTTAGGAGCAACCCTTGAGAATGCCCTGTCACCAAAACCTTTGAGCTTGGACTTGGGGATAATGAGGTGGCCCACAGTACCAGTACCGGAACAGAGTGAGTGTGTAGGTTGATATGGAAAAAGGTCAGAGAGGTAGGCAGGGGCGGTTTTGTTTAGGGCTTTATATGTCAGTATGAGGATCTTGTAGTCAATGCGTTGGGAGATAGGAAGCCAGTGTAACTCACGGTTAGGCGTGATATGCTGCCGGGACTTGGTGTGAGTGTGTAGTCAGGCTGTAGAGTTTTGAACCATTTGGATCTTATGGAGGGATTTAGATTTGATGCTGGTGAGTAGGGAGTTGCAGTAGTCAAGACGGGAGGTTATGAATGCATGTATTAAGGTTTCAGCAGCAGGACGGGAGAGGGAAGGTCTGAGATTGGCGATGTTGCGAAGATGGAAAAATGAAGATTTTGCAGTCTGTTTAATGTGTTGATCAAAGGAGTGTAGAGTTTAGAATGACTCCAAGGTTACGTGTGTGGGGGGAATGGAGAAACAACGGGTTCATCGATGCTGAGAGTGAAAGTGCCAGTTCTGGGGAGTGTGGATTTGGTTCCAATGAGTACTAGTTCTGTTTTGGCTAATCGTAACAAGTGTATGTGGTTGTAAAAACAGACAGCTACTTACAGCAGGGCCCTCAGGTCCAGGCAGTCCTCGCTCTCCCTGCATACTCAGAGAAGTCAAAGGTTATAACCATTGAATGTGGCAGAGCAACTGGGTTCTCAGTAACGCCAACCAACTGTACAACTACTGAGAGATGTTTCTCACCGGCTGACCCCGCAGGCCTCCCAGGAACATTGGTCTGCCATCAGGTCCCAGAATAGTAACAGGTTCTCCTTTCTCCCCCTGAAAGGACACAGCATCAGGAAACATCCAAACGGTTTGCAATATTCTCTGTGTAGAAAACAGTGAATACATGAAGTTGTGACTCAACCTTAGCTCCATAGCCGGGCAGTCCGGGCGCTCCATTGTCTCCCTTTGGCCCCATAGGCCCCTTTAGAAAGAGGGCGGTTAGTAGAAATTCCCTGTGTGTTATGTACAGTCATCAGTGAGGGGTACTCTGCGGCTCAGTTGGAAAGATGGTGGGTTTGATTCCTGGGACCACCCATCTTAAATCAATTACATGTATTTTATTATGTCCTTTACACATCAGCTGTTGTCACCAATTGCTTATACAGCTATCCATAGTAATGAAAAAAGCAACATGCTTTATTGTAACATCACTGTCATTCTCTCCACTTCACAGTATTCATTAACAGTGTAGCGCTGATACATACTGGGAGTCCTGGTGGGCCGGGAAAACCTGGTCCTCTCTGAAGAAAAGTTCACAAAGGTGAGGATTAGTGAGATTTAAATCTGAAATGATAAAACATCCTAAAACTACACTTAGAAACATAGTGGATGTGCCTGATGTGACAGATGCCTACCTGCTCGTGACCCCCATAAACTCCAATATACTAAAATGACAGAGACAAATACATTGGTGGTGTTACCGGAGGTCAGTAGTGTTAAAGAAAGTCTGTGGTATTACTGAAGGTCAGTAGTATAATCAAAGGTCAGTGATATTACCGAAGGTCAGTGGTATTACCAAAGGTCAGTGGTATTACCAAAGGTCAGTGGTATTACCAAAGGTCAGTGGTATTACCAAAGGTCAGTGGTGTTCCCGAAGGTCAGTGGTGTTCCCGAAGGTCAGTGGTATTACCAAAGGTCAGTGGTGTTCCCGAAGGTCAGTGGTGTTCCCGAAGGTCAGTGTTGTTACTGAAGGTCAGTGGTGTTACTGAAGGTCAGTGGTTTTCCCGAAGGTCAGTGGTGTTAACTAAATGTGCAAACATCACTTCAATACAGAGCTGACTAGACTGTACAGTAGACACACTTACGCTGTCTGAGGTCTGATATATCTGTCCTGGTGGGCCAGGGGGTCCTGGAGGTCCAGGGGGTCCCCCTTCACGTCCTGGAAGACCCTAGACCACAACAAACAAAAACAACAGAAGTGTACACTTAATAGACAACCACAAACTATGGGTGGAGGAATGAACCAGGTAACAATGTAAAAGTCAGATAACATTCAAGTACCAGGTGACAGTCAGGTACAAGCCAGGTAAAAGCCCGGCAGCTCTCAGGATTTGGCTCAGTTTGTTCCGGCACTTATTTGGCAGGCATCCGGTAACTGTTTCCCATGATCTTTTCCCATCCCATGATCTTTTCCCATCCCTCTATGGCCTTTCCAGTGTAAACATTTGACTGAAGTGATCAGAGTTGAATGAAGTTGCCTACTCCAGCAGCTGTAACCATAGCAACGGCTGACGAGATTGTGAAAGGAAGTTTTAAAAGCCATTTGTGTCACCGATGCGTTTCATTCGCATCGATTTGCTTCACTGAGTTGAGTTGCTGGAGCAGGTAAAAAGATCTGCAGTCAGGTAACATTCAGGTAACATTCAGGTAACATTCAGGTGACTCACCCTCTCCCCCTTGTCTCCTCTCTCTCCTTTTTCTCCCTGTTTACACAACACACAACAACCACAAATACAACACAGTTGCTCACTCCCATAAAGCCAAAGTAACATTACAAAGCAGTCTGGGGAAGTGGCTACATGATACTGATTGTGTACCCATTTTCCTGGGAATCCATCCATTCCTGGTATTCCGTCCCGTCCTCTCGGCCCCTCGCTACCCTTCTCTCCTGGAATGCCAGGGAATCCGGCCTTCCCCTGAGGGATGTCAGCAGGGATGTCACCATTAGAAAGACATGGCCACCAATCATACTTTGGGAAATATTCACAGGGATTTAATGGTTCTTACTGGAAGGCCAGGGTTTCCAGGTGGTCCCTGAAAAACAATGGACATGTGACAATGTGTAAGAGGATATGATGGTAAAACCAATACTAATAAGAACGAATAACATTGTCTAGTTCACCTCTGGTCCTGGAATGCCTAAAACCTCAGGAACATTGGTACCATCCTCGTCACGCTACACAGAGAGGACACACGTACACTTGAAAAAGACCATCACCCCAAACCATACACAGTCCAATACATCCAGTACATCTGGGCACAGTATAGTTCAAGGCATGTTTGAGGAACGAAGTGGAGTTATACATTGTGGAGTTTGCGTGGTGGCATTAGTTCTGAACTCACATAACGGACAGGGTATGGAGGTCCAGGGGGTCCCGGGGGTCCTGGGGGCCCGACAGGTCCAATAGGCCCAGGGAGCCCGGCCAAGCCCACCTGCCCTTCCTGACCAGGCAATCCGTTTTCTCCTTGGGAACCCTGGTCATCAGGAGGAAGGAGATGAGACACATGAGGAAACAGATTGCAACAGTGAGTGTGTCCATGTGTGTGTGTGTGTGTGCAAATTGTCAGCCCTTCAGACATCTACACAACAACAAAAAGGAGACACACATTTAAGCCAAATCAAGTTCCATTACAAGCCATTCGTTAATAAAATAATACAAAAACAATGATTGCACATTAGGAAAATCTTTGTTGCATCAAGTTATTTAGGATGTTATTTCAGAAGCAAGTGTGTAATTGTGTAGATCAAACACAGAGGATTACGTTTTTCCGTAGGTGATTACCCCACAGTTGAAGAGCGCTACAGCATGCAGTCAAAACTAAAGCATCAGTAATACCTGTGACCCATCACCCTCTGAACTAAACAAGCGGGTGAAATAGCTGGAGAAGGACGAGAAGGCAGACGAAGTGTCTTGCTAGAATGAGAAAAGCATAGGGATGAAAATCTGTACGCCAAGAACGTGATCATGACCCCCTAATACCGTGGCCTATATTGTGTTGAGACAGATTATTGACGTTAAGATGTCCAACTACCAGCAGCAGTGAGGAAAGAAAAAACTTATTTGGATCCATGATTCGGAGGTGAGGTGTTAGGGTGTATTTCAGATCTCACCTTCTCTCCACTGGGACCTGGAAGACCTAGTTCTCCAGCTTTTCCCTGTAAATATGGCAAAGAGAGAGAGTGAGAAAAGACCATTAGGTCAGACAGGATGCTTATACATAATTCAGCTACAGACTGGTGACAAATTAAAGGAAAAACCTGAATATATGAGTGGAGGATCCTAACGAATGCAGATGCTTCCATACAGGTTTACTGCATGGTACAATTAAGCAGTTAACATGCTATCATGCTCTGTGCTGAGCAGCCCACTTGACCTGGATTTTGGATCAAGATGGCAAGAGGAAAGGATCTCAATGACTTTGAAAGAGGGTTCATTTTCTGGGCATGGATGGTACAGAATGGTTTGATGAGGAAGAAAATGATGTGAATCCTATGGTGTGGTGTTTGCAGTCACCATATCTCAACCCAATTGAACACCTATGGGAGATTTTTGACCATAGGTGAAGGAAAATTACGTGGAGGTATGGTGCTCCATCCCTAGAGTTCCAGAGACTCGTAGAATCTACTCCAAGGTGCATGGAAGAGGTTCTGGTGACTCGTGGTGGCCCAAAACCTAACTGAGAAACTTAATGATTTATTTTTTTATGTTGGCGTTTAATTTATCACCTGTGTGATATCCAGTAGAACTAGTTGAACGGAACTAAAACACCTTCTCTAGTCTGCAGTCTCTCACCTTCACTACGCTGCTGGGTCCTGGAGGTCCGGGTTTGCCAGGTGGACCGGGAGGGCCCTGAAGGACAGGATAAAACATAATTCAGCAAATCAAGTCTTCAATAGAAATTCTGTAGTAGCTTTGGCTCCAATTAACTAGTCCCAAAATACATCAATATGTAAACTAAAGAAGGTCTCACTGGTAGGCCCGGGCTCCCATCCTTTCCGGGAAGTCCAGGGGCCCCGAAGGAGCCTGTTGCATTGCTCCCAACATTCATGACTGGGGGGCCTGGGGGGCCAGGGGGACCTGGTTTCCCAGGGAGGCCAGGTGGACCTTGAAGAGTCTGGAGAAACATCCAACAAAAACGTCATGTACTGTAGGTTATAGAGTATAAAGCAAAGTGGAACGTTGTTTTTCCAAACCCCACAGAAAATGTCAGTATAAGCTACATCAAAATACCCGCATTTTCTCGATATCTGGGAACCCTCCTGAGCCTTCCATATCCCAAAAGGTCTAGGGAAAAATGTAGAAATATTAGTAGGGTTATATTGTATATTTAATTCAGATCCCCAGAAATGAATAGGGTGATGCTGTGGGAGGGTGGACTCACCGGGTGGTCACCTGACCCTGGCCCTGGGGGTCCAGGTAGCCCTGGGAGTCCCCTGGGTCCAGGATGACCATCGCCCTTGTGCCCCTAGAGAGGTTTGGAGGGAGGACACTCAGTATTGAACCTGTGCACACTGACAAAAATGGTCAACCGTTTTAAATGGCTTCCTGTCCTTACCTTCTGTCCTTTGAGTCCTGTGATTCCTGGTGTTCCTGGGAAACCTCTGGGTCCAGGGGGTCCCTGAATAGTGAATAGACCGAGAGAAGACATACGGCTTAGTGAGACTGACACGGACAGACCGCCGCTACTCAGCAGCCTTGAACAGTAATTATGTCTCACAAGCACGGTATCGCTCGTCATGAAATAAATGATTAGGGAAAAGAGTCGTGATGGTCAATGGGAAGAAACATCAGAGTTACACTCACTTCTTTGCCATCCTCTCCTGGATCCCCCTGAGCAATGAGATGAGATTTTGTTATACTAAACAGAAGGTGAACTAGGAACTGAGACTAGGAAAGGGACAATGTTCTGCAAATATTATAATTTCAAAGTCCCTCTACAACTCACCGCCTCTCCCTCTGGCCCCGGGGGACCTGATGGGCCTTGGACCCCAGGCGGGCCCCTCGGTCCAACTGGGCCTGCCACCTGCTGCACCACAGAGCCGTCCCCTAGTCTCACCACCTGAGCAGCGGGGCCCTGAGGGCCAGGTGGACCGGGGGGACCAGGCACACCACGATCCCCTTTGGAGCCTGGGTAACCGAACCCAGAACTGCCCTGGGGGGAGAAAATAATCAAACAATCAATAACTAGGTAGGAGAATCAATCAACTACCTAACTGAATCACTCCTATTACTAGGTCTATCTATCTATCTACAGTGGGGAGAACAAGTATTTCATACACTGCCGATTTGGCAGGTTTTCCCACTTACAAAGCATGTAGAAGTCTAATTATCTAATTAATTATTATCATAGGTACTCTTCAACTGTGAGTGACGGAATCAAAAAATAAATTCTCCAGAAAAATCACATTGTATGATTTTTAAGTAATTAATTTGCATTTTATTGCATGACATAAGTATTTGATACATCAGAAAAGCAGAACTTAATATTTGGTACAGAAACCTTTGTTTACAATTACAGAGATCATACGTTTCCTGTAGTTCTTGACCAGGTTTGCACACACCGCAGCAGGGATTTTGGCCCACTCCTCCATACAGACCTTCTCCAGATCCTTCAGGTTTCAGGGCTGTCGCTGGGCAATACAGACTTTCAGCTACCTTCAAAGACTTTCTATTGGGTTCAGGTCTGGAGACTGGCTAGGCCACTCCAGGACCTTGAGATGCTTCTTACGTAGCCACTCCTTAGTTGCCCTGGCTGGGTGTTTCAGGTCGTTGTCATGCTGGAAGACCCAGCCACGACCCATCTTCAATGCTCTTACTGAGGGAAGGAGGTTGTTGGCCAAGATCTCGCGATACATGACCCCATCCATCCTCCCCTCAATACGGTGCATTCGTCCTGTCCCCTTTGCAGAAAAGCATCCCCAAATAATTGTTTCCACCTCCATGCTTCACGGTTGGGATGGTGTTCTTGGGGTTGTACTCATCCTTCTTCTTCCTCGAAACACGGCGAGTGGAGTTTAGACCAAAAAGCACTATTTTTGTCTCATCAGACCACATGACATTCTCCCATTCATCCTCTGGATCATCCAGATGGTCATTGGCAAACTTCTGAAGGGCCTGGACATGCGCTGGCTTGAGCAGGGGGACCTTGCGTGCATGCGCTGCAGGATTTTAATCCTGTGTTACTAATGGTTTTCTTTGAGACTGTGGTCCCAGCTCTCTTCAGGTCATTGACCAGGTCCTGCAGTGTAGTTCTGGGCTGATCCCTCACCTTCCTCATGATCACTGATGCCCCACGAGGTGAGATCTTGCATGAAGCCAAAGACCGAGGGAGATTGACCGTCATCTTGAACTTCTTCAATTTTGTTATAGGTGTGCCAACAGCTGTTGCCTTCTCACCAAGCTGCTTGCCTATTGTCCCATCCCAGCTTTGTGCAGGTCTACAATTTTATCCCTGATGTCCTTACACAGCTCTCTGGTCTTTGCCATTGTGGAGAGGTTGTTTGATTGAATGTGTGGACAGGTGTCTTTTATTCAGGTATCAAGTTCAAACAGGTGCAGTTAATACAGGTAATGAGTGGAGAACAGGAGGGCTTCTTAAAGAAAAACTAACAGGTCTGTGAGAGCCGGAATTCTTACTGGTTGGTAGGTGATCAAATACTTATGTAATGCAATAACATGATAACACAATAAATAAAAAATCATACCATGTGATTTTCTGGATCTTTGTTTTAGATTCCGTCACTCACAGTTGAAGTGTACCTATGATAAAAATTACAGACCTCTACATGCTTTGTAAGTAGGAAAACCTGCAAAATCGGCAGTGTATCAAATACTTGTTCTCCCCACTCTATCTATCTAATCGAATTATTTCAATAACTAGGTAGGTTATACAAACAACTACCTAACTAATCTAATCATTTCAAAGACCAGGTGGGAGATGCATGCCAAAGAAGAAAAACCTACCTTCAAGCCTTTGTCTCCCTAAAATAAAAGACCAGAAAAATTTTGAAGTTTGAAAATAATACAAATCAAATTATTAATTTACTCTGAAGCATGTGTGTAATCTCTGAATCGGTTATAGTTAGCTCTAATCAGCAGACATCAGCAGTGTGTGCTAAAAGATATGTACCTTTTCTCCACGTTCTCCTCCACCTGATGAGGAACCAGAGCTGGAGCTAGACCCAGCGTCCCCCTTTGGCCCGGTGGGGCCCCTGTCTCCTAAGCTGCCCTTTTCCCCACGGTCCCCCTTCTCCCCTTTAGAACCAGCAGGGCCTACCCCAGACAGAGATGGAGAGGTGGGTAGCACAACAGACATCCGTTACAGCATTGTGGTCATCATCAACATGAGGCTTCTTATCGTCATCACCATAAGCATCATCACCATTAGCATCATCACCATTAGCATCTTCCACAAGTCATTGTCATCATCATCACTCCTCACCATTCACGTGCCAAACCCTCAGTTAGATAATCAGATCCTCAGTGTGCACCATCTCTCAATTAGCTCCCATAAACAACAAAACAGTCTATTCATGCTCATGTTTGACCACAGATTCACCCCTCACCCACATGCTTACACCAACATGCTAGCCACTATCCACAGAGGATGCCAAGGGGACATGCTGAGATTGACAGGCTGCCATCCCATCAACTCAGTCCAGGTGAGCTGCTCTGAAATCAGACAGGGACTGGTAAACTGAATAAACTGTCCCAAATATTTAGGAGTGGTTGTCAGGGAACTTCACTGGACCGAGTTTACATGAGACAAATGGATGAACGGAGGGACAGATAGGCAGAGAGACAGGTTCTAAGTTCCCAGGGACCCACCTTGTTGACCTTGTAATTGTGACTCTTTTAAGGTTAGACGGTTCCTTTCAGCTACTGTCAATCAACACAAACACACCTTTTTACCTGCATGCCATCCAAAAGGTACGATATTAAACCCTTCTAAGTGAAATTCTGAACGTGAAAGAAATATGGAGCCACTCTTGGAGGAAGATATAAGTAATTTGTTAAACGCTCTCACCCAGCTCCATTTACAGTTTGTGCGTTCATGTACTCAGAATGAATACGTACATCTAAAGATGGGTTACAGGTTTTCAGCCACTAGTTGTAAAAGTGCCACTGTCGAACCAAAACAGGTCCCCTAAAATTGTATGCTGTGACATGCCGATATGTGCCCCATGTCATCAGAACCACTAGCGATCCCACTTGGACTTTCATGACTGATTTGTGACAATGATTTCACTAACAGATGTATGTGCATATAAACCACATATTACCCATCCATCCCAAAATGGAAGGTTTAAAATAATAGTTCTGGCATGCAGCAGCATGTTTAATGACGTACCAATCACCAGTCAATGCAACTAAAAAAAGAAAAACCAATGTAAACATGAATGAAAGTGAGTTTACTTTCTTCACTAGAGGATGCTAGTGAGTGAGTTTACTTTCTCCACTAGAGGATGCTAGTGAGTGAGTTTACTTTCTCCACTAGAGGATGCTAGTGAGTGAGTTTACTTTCTCCACTAGAGGATGCTAGTGAGTGAGTTTACTTTCTCCACTAGAGGATGCTAGTGTGTAGTGTATCCTAACAAGTGACATGACTCAAGCCCGGACAAGTACAGCAGTATTACTCTAGGAACATATTTCCATGACACTTAGTTTCATAATTACATGGATATATTCTATTGGCATTGCAGCTATTTATACAAGGAAACTGATCACTTCCTCTTTCTCTGTTTGTTCATGTCAAACAATAAAAATGTAATTTACTGCAGTGCAGTTATTTAGTTTCAAACCACAGGACAAAAAAAAGTAAATTTAACTAATTCCACTGACCTGTCTGTGACAGCCTGTCGCTCAGTGAGGGGCTCAGTGGGGGCTCTGGCATTGGTCGGAAAGACGGAGCGGTGGTCTGTCAGGAGGGACGAGGGATGAGAGGGGAAGGTCACACAGGATAGACAGACCCTGTTTCAATACGTCCACAGGGAATCCCTCACTTTATTAAGACAGAGTAGACAAAGAGGACAAGGTAGGATACAAATAGCTACCTTTACAGTTTGGCCTGTCTCCATTCTGTCTCCATCCCCACTAAAAGATCCTGATACCTGAAAAAAGGAGTTGGATAGTGAAAGAGACAGAGGCAAACCAAGTAACAACGTTTTTTCTTCTAACAAACATTAATTGACGTCAATAATTGTTCTGCTTAAGTGCGGCTGATTCCACAGGCTGACCACTTACACCCTCAGAGTCATCTTCATCTTCACAGAGTAGCTCAGCTGCTTGAGGGTTGCCCAGCACTTTCAGTTCAGCGATCGCTCCCTGCACAATAAACACACACACACACACACACACACACAATTACCCCACAGAACATATGTCTGGCATTCTGTTTTTCTGTTGGCTGTCAAAAAGGAGAAAATGTCATCCCGGTAATTGGGTCAAGGACCCATAATGTGTCTGACAGGCCAGTGCGACCTAATCCAAATACATGGCCTTGCTGAAACACCAGTCAGGGCTCCAGATCACTCCTCTGGGCCCGAGTTGGACTAATGCATATCTGTAAATCAGTGTTTTAAACAGCAGGTGTGAGCGAGCTGAAACCCAAACCCACACGTCAGTCGAGGTAAATCTCTCACTAATCCCTCCCTCGGGGGTCTGACAGGTATTTGTCCGGGTCTCTGGCAACAGGGAAACCAGCCAGTCACAACTCATTGGCCTAGCCGAAACCCCCGCTAACCATCGCCTTTAATTAAATTCCGTTAGCGGTCCTGCCACCAAAACTTTCACCCTGCCACCCTGAGCACGATCACTCGGCCTTTCTGACCACGCCAGGGTCACATGGGGTTCGATGCGACGGGAGGTTCTATGGTGAAAACGAGGGAACAGCATGGTGAATGAGGAATGTGTGTCGGCTGTGGAGATGTGGCCGTTGCTCTATACCGTACCTCAAACCTGTCAGTGTCCGCAGCTCCCGCCTGACCCACAAAGATCCCCGCTCCCCTGTCCAGTTCCATGTCGTCCGGCGAGCGCTCGAACTTCACCGTCTTCCCCGAGGTGTCGCACCCCATAAACAATGTCACCTTGTCATCCGACACCGACAGAGAGAACCTGGTCCAGGACACTTGGTCCAGGGCGGGCACGGTAAAGGTAGCGGCCAGGGACGAGGCTTCCGATTCGGGCTCCGTGTAATAGAACAACACCTTCTGATCTCTGCCGTTAGCGTCGGGGGGGCTCAGCTTCACCCCCACATACATGAACTTCTGGGAGGCGTCTGTGATGGAAAAGAGGACCCCGGGGCTTGTAGGCATGATGTGGAAGACCAGGGAGAAGTCTCTGTAGAAAGGGCTGGGCAGGTGGGCCAGGGCCAGCTGGCCAGCTGCCTGAGCACCGTCCGCCCCTCCGAAGTAGTACACGGGTTTCCCTCCCGGACCGCTCCGGGAGTCGTCAGGAGGTAGGTCTCCGATGAGTTGCAGTAGAGTCACTCCAGGCACTGCAGCGGGAGGAAATAGGACAGGAAGTGAGGATACAAACAGGAAGCTATGAGTTTATTGGAGCCCATAGAGACAGTCTCATATGTCTTTCCTTGCCGTTTTGGTGTCTGTAGTCATTTTATGACTGTAATTCACTGGGAAAACCC
Organism: Esox lucius; assembly: GCF_011004845.1. NCBI lineage: Eukaryota > Metazoa > Chordata > Actinopteri > Esociformes > Esocidae > Esox > Esox lucius. The sequence goes on from NC_047590.1 coordinate 13,336,281, forward strand.
TCCTGATGACCTGGCTGAGGTGTAATTCACTGGGAGAACCCTCCGGAGGCTTTAGCAAACTAAGGCAGAAGTTACACACGGTTTACTACATTAAAATGGCGGACGCCCATACTAGAATGTTTTATCCCCCTTAAGACCTCTAACCATCTCAACAGAGAAGCCCCATTGGCCACATCAGGAAATAAACCCCTATCCCTTACTTAGCTGGTATCTGCTGGTGAAATCCACCCTGCCCTATGATCTGCCCACTAAAATCCTCTCCATTTAGCCATCTTGAAGTGCCTATATGGCTTATTCTGAATCAGAGCAATTTTCTCCAGTTCACTCTGCTGGATTAGGCTAATCTATTCACCTATATACTCAGTCATTTGAATTTAAAAGCAACTAATTATAACAGGATAGCACATTCACGATTTTACAATTAATTAACCTCTAACACGCTGACTTGTGACCTAGCCAGGGTCAGCAAAGGGATGGAGCAGAGTAAAAAATGATGTTATGGTTTTTCACCCAACGTTGAAAGTATGTTAGTTCATATTTTATTGTAATCGCTTGTGGACCTACTGTATGGCCTAACTTTTAAGCACAGCAGTCAGTCTGCTTGATTAGGCTAGTTATTGGGGTAAAGGCCAAAATAATGTATGCAGAGATTCAAGGTTCAAAGGGCAAAGACGATCAAATCAACTTGGGATGTTGTGGCATGGAAAAATGTCTGATTATAGTTCAGTTCCCATAGACTAAGATATTCAAGAGGGAAATGGGGACTGAATACATGAGACAGACCATTTCATGACAGAGCATCACTGGGGAACTACAATGATCTGACAGAAACATTTCTTTCCATGGCTGGGAAATCATAGAATAATGACAGTTGTTTAGAGAAAAGAAGTGTACAATAGAAATGTCTCATGAACCGGGGAGGCCACCAAACCCTCCAGTGACTTGAATAACAGCGGAAGTCTTTTAGCCTCTGAAAATCTAGACTAAACCACAAGTGGTTTCACAGTAGCTAGCTAGTGTTGTCAAAATAACCAAACAGAAGTATGCAGATAAGACATTTCATGTGTTTTACTAAAAATACAATTCAAAAGAGGATCATGCATTATACTACTATCATATTTCCAGATGTGAACTGTCATTTATTGCCCTCTTAGTCAGTACTCTGGAGCAACCCATGCGAAATAACCAATACACAAATGACTAAAGGCTAACTACATTGGAAGTGAATTGGCACCAGAACATCTGGCTAAGCCTGAACATATGTTTTCACACAGCAACACCGCAAAGTCTTAGGATCTCAATGGTTTTACTAACTCCCACACTACATAGCTAAGCCGAGCCAGGCTCTCGCTGGACGGAGGCCACAATTGTTACGTTAACTATATACTACCCTATGTCAATCAGAGATTAGCCGAAGATACTGTGGGATTTCAGTCAATTAACGGGAGGGAGAGAGGGCATGGCAGCTTCCTATTGGCTGCACCTGCTATTGGTCCATCGAACAGGGCTCTAGAGCAGTCGTAGCTGTGACCTAGTTCATGTCTCCCAAACATCATGACCAATGATAATGAAGAGGTAGGGGAAAAAAAAGACAAATATGGATTGGCTCGATTAACTGACTAACATGGACGTCACGTTGGAGAATACACACACACACACACACACACACACACTTCACAAAACAATACAAATCAGCTGGGGCCAAACTGGATTGAACGGAAATTCTCCATCACATGCAGGCAGATGGTGCAAGGAGAGAACGTGGGAACGGGATCCCCGACCACCACCGCAGGCCAGGCTGCTTCCCTTCCTCTGACATGTCTCCATGGCTCTTCCCAAACTGACATGTCTCTGTGATTCTCCACGCTCGCACGATTCTCCACGCTATGAGTGCAGCGCTCAGACGTTCAGCAGCCCTGCAGTAACAGGAATATGACCTTGCTGCATTCCAGGAATTCCCATTACCCTGTAGGAGTTTAAGGGAATTTATATATCATCTCTGTAATATTGCAGATGCTACCTATTCACGTTTTCACCACTTCAAGATTGGGGAGAGTCTGATCGACTTGGAATCTGACAACAAGAGATATTTGAACAAAGCGACCATCTTATTCTGTGTACCGAATAGGCTATTTAACACTAGCACCGGCCACAGCACGTAGCCCACAAAACAAATTTGAAAATGAAAGATTCCACTGTTATGGATGTAAACTTTGCATGCAAATTCCCAGCTTTAATGTTTCACAGAATTTACAAACAATGTTTTGGATGATTCTGCCGTACACCTTGGCTGGTGTACATACCAAAGAGAGCAGCTTTTTAAACCCAAGAGAGCAGGTTTTTAAACCCAAGAGAGCAGCTTTTTAAACATGCATTTTGTGAGTAACTAAAATGTAAAAAAGATAAACCTCACATTTTGGACTCTTTGCATAATATGTTGTAAATCCTTGCCATACCTAAGCAATGAAAGTTAAAATGAGAGTTAAAAAGCAAGCGGTTTTGATAGCATGGGTGAAATATTGACAGCAACATTAAGTTTTTTGAGGACCTATTTTGGCTCAATAGCAACACCTTTACAACCAGTGGCCAACAATCCTTACAGTATCTTCCATACAGTATGTACAGGTTCATCTAAAAAAATTGAATATTGTGGAAATGTTTTTGTCTGTTATTCAAATCAAAAAGTGACACCTTCATATATTGTAGATTCATTGCACATAAAGTGAAACATTTCAAGCCTTTTCTGTTTCAGTCTTGATGATTACGGCTTACAGCTCATGGAAATAAAAATCCAAAAGTTTACAATAAAAATAATACAGAAATAATACAGAAACGTCAACCTGAGAAGAGTTCTAATCTGCTAATTAACTCAAAACATATGCAAAGGTTTCCTAAGTATAGTAATTTATGCAATCAATACTTGATCGGGGCTCCTTTTGCACGAATTACTGCATCAATCCGGCATGGTATGGAGTCAATCAGTCTGCAGCACAGCTGAAGTGTTATGGAAGCCCAAGATGCTTTGATAGCGGCCTTCAGCTCATCTGTGTTGTTGGGTCAGGTGGTCTTGACAATACTCCATAGATTCTCTATGGCGTTCAGGTCAAGCGAGTTGGCTGGCCAATCAAGCACAGTAAAACCATGGGCAGCAAACCAGTTACCAGACATTTTGGCAATGTGGGCAAGTGTCAAGTCCTGCTGGAAAAGCAAATCAGAATCTCCATAAAGCTTGTCAGCAGATGGAAGCATTAAGTGCTCTAAAATCTCCTGGTAGACGGCTGCATTGACTCTGGACTTGATAAAACACAGTGGACCAACACCTGCAGATGACATGGCACCCAAATAATCACTGACTGGAAACTTCACACTGGTCTTCAAGCAACTTGTATTCTGTGCCTCTCCACTCTTCCTCCAGACTCTGGGACCTTGATTTCCAAATGAACTGCAAAATGTACTTTCATCTGGAGAGAGGACTTTGGACCACCGAGCAACGGTCCAGTTCTTTTTCTCCTTCGCCCAGGAAAGACGTTTGATGTTGTCTCTGGTTCAGGAGTGGCTTGACACTAGGAATGGGACACTTGTAGCCCATTTCCTGGACACGTCTATGCGTGGTGGCTCTTGATGCACTGACACCAGTGTCAGTCCACTCCTTGTGAAGCTCCCCCAAGTTCTTGAATCGGCTTTGCTTGACAATCCTCAAGGCTGCGGTCATTCCTGTTGCTTGTGCAACTTTTCCTACCACACTTTTCCCTTCCAGTCAACTTTCCATGAACATGCTTTGACACAGCAATATGCAAACAGCCAGCCCTTTCAGCAATGACCTTCTGTGGTTTACCCTCCTCGTGGAGGGTGTCAATGAGTGTTGTCTGGACAAATGTCAAGTCAGCAGTCTTCCCCATGATTATGGTTGAGTGTACTGAAGGCTCAGGGAGTTAGTTAGCTGATTAGAGCTCTTCTCAGGTCAACATGTCTGTATTGTAAATTCTTTTTTCTAATATTTTGAGATACTGGATTTTTGATTTCCATAAGCTTAAACAAAAAAGGCTTGAATTGTTCCACTTTGTGCAATTAATCTAGAGTATATGATGGTGTCACTTTATGATTTAAATTATGAAAAAAATAACCTTTCCATGATATTCAAATTTCTGGAGATGCACCTGTCAATAAATGCACATGGAGAAAATATAAAGCCTTGTTTGTGTTAGACAAAACAGATTGTTGGATGTTTTTGGGTAAACTGCATGGATAGCCTTTGTGAGGTAAGGCTTTCGCTAAAGTAGATTTCATTGCTCTATTTTGTTGCAGTGACTATAAAATAAAGGCCTATTGCAGACATTGTTGCTGTGGTCGTTTCATGGAAAATGTCAAATAATCTACTTCCGTATGTTTTTCACATAAAATAAACAAGCATTTCGTCCAGTTCTGTTTGCTTTTGTCTCTTATCTTTCTAGATGCTAAAAGGCATTACTCCTGATGTTAGATATCTTAAAACATTAATTCGAATATTTACATTGTTTATATACTTTTAGTAAGTCCATACAGCGATTGGTTGCAAATACAATGTCGGAAACCAAAGAGCTTTAAAGTACAGATCCTCAGCTTATCAACAGTCCAGCCAGTCAAAACATAATGGATTGGCTAGGGACTAAATGGATCTTTTCTGATATTAATAGGCCAAATTTCTGCATACTGCCCCTTTAATATTCTGTTAAGTCACACCCAAATAACGTTATGTGTGCTATATTTGTATTTGTGGCAAAGTATATATTTGAGAATAAAACCCTTCAAAAACACGACCTCACATCTTAAACTGACCAATAAACATCTAACAGTGCTGAGCAGGGAAAACAGCTGTCCAATCCTGTTAACCATTTTAAAAGGATTGATGTACTCCCACACCATTCCAACATAGAAAAGTTGCTTTAAAACATATCTAATTAAAACATTTAAGAAGGAAAACTATGTAACTTATATTGTAAGCAAGTGTGTAGGTCAATGGTGAAATTCATTTTGCATAGATCAATTTAAAAAACAGAGCAGTTTATTTTGACATGGAGGGTTGGTATGCAACATTAACCCTGAAGAAAACATAGCTACCGCTGACATCTTATGAGTGGTTTCTGTCATGCACAAAAATGGCTGCCATTTTGCATCACCTAGGAAATCAACGGTTGGTGATGGTGAATTTGAATATGATCACGATTTATTCATATAAATCGTTATATGAATTCAACAAAGAAGAGAAACATCAGGAGGCCCTGTACAGTAGCTAAACAAGTCCTGTTGGCCAGTTGATACACCAACCTGCAGTCATTTACTAACATAAGAATGCATTACACAATGCAAATGAGTCAACCTACCTTAACCTTCATCCTTAAAGGCTATAATCTGGGATTCAAAGCTTTGATTCAGCCAAAACCTTTTCTGTTCTACTGGTTTATAACAATATCAAAATGCCCTCAACACAAATATTGTCTCTTAAATTCTATTCTGATCCTCACTCTCTTTTGAATAAACATACGTAAAGTGTGACAGAGAACAATCAACTTCCTGATAGAACGCACCTCATTGTAATTTATTTTCCCCCTAAGACCGAGGTGAAGAGATATTTTAGTTCTCAGCATTTTTGGGAAGGAGAACGAGTTAGCCTGAAAACACTTTGTGCAAACATCTACAGTAAACTATTTTCCTAATTCAGTTAACCATAAAAGTGAAAACAATGCATCCAACTACCAGATTCAAAGAGGACCATGACAAAAAACAACTGTAAGAACATAAGAACACACTGTAAATATAAGGACATGACTAGCCATACATAAATCAGTCATCAATATTTACTGGCGCTAACTTGAAATACTTAAAACCAGTGCTGTAATGCCCATTAAAGACCATTGTTAAACAGCTTCAACTTTAAACACAAGCCATAAAGAAACCAGAGACAAAGATGTCAGTTAGACAGAATGGTTAAACCCATTAACCTCTGCAGCTTTATCAAATCTCAGAGGACCAGACCAAATGGACCCTGAGAACTACATTAAGGGGAGAGCAGAGCCAGAACCAAAAGCCCAACAGTTAACAACATGCAATGACACAGCTGGACCAAGTCCACAGTCAATTAAGGTTGACTGATGCCAGAACAGGAATTCAGGGCACTCAACTAAGAGGACATAACACAACCCAGCCTTATACATTTCTTTAATAGCTTTCTGTAGAAACTTCTCAGTAGCATGACTGAATTGGTTGAAAGCCAGAAAACACCAGTTTTGCAGTTTGAGCTAGAGTTTTGTTGGATTGGTCATAGATAATGTTGAATTGGCACAACAGCTTGCCTTTTACTGGCAAGGGGCAATGTTTCAGAGATTTTGACCATACATGGAGTACTAACAATACTGACATGGGTTTAGACAGCTACGGACTTATAAAATTGACTTACATAAAACATATGGCAAAAGTTAGACGTTGTTGGTTTCCAAACATAGTGTATGGTACGATAATATAAAAGGTCCCATGTTGCTCAGTTGGTAGAGCATGGTGCTTGCAACACCAGAGGTTGTGGGTTTGATTACCACAGGGGACCAGGACCAGGTTGGAAATATATGCCCTTACTATAAGAAAAAGGCTGTCAGCAAAATGCTTAAAATGTAAATGCCTGCCATGTGTTTTCCAGTGACATGAACTTACATGAACTCCAATGTAAAGATCTGGTAATCCCCTTATCTCAAAAGTCTCTTTCTTCTAACGGATAATTGTATAATTATTTCGCCTACTTTTCACAATCTATTTTCAACTATCACCGACAGACTCTGTAAAATGGCGGGAGTGACCCATGACCCCTAGTGAGGATTCCATACCCCCTGTCTGGTCTGAATCAGATGTCCCCTTGTTGGAAGGGGGCAGGCAATGACACCCTCGCCCTTTTTCCCCAAACGAGAGGCCACAATCGCCACACTCTTCCACTGAGCCTTTTTCATGAACCTCCACCCGCAGACACTTGGCATACTGTCCTAAACAGTCTCTGGTTGGATGAGATGCCCTCATTGTTCAGCCTGCTGTGCTGATCTCAGCTGAGAAGGCAATCTCCACTCCCCCCTGACGCTTGCTACATTCCAATCCTCACAATCACAGATCCAGACGTTTACGCAGTCCAACATTAACACGACACAGTACATATGTTGTATTGTATACCCACCAAGACTAATTTCACTGAGGTGGATATTGGTAGACATTGTGGCAGACCGTAGTCTTGACAAACCATTCCGTTAACTTGTTTCAGACCCTGTTGGCTGCCAACTCCAGTCTGTGTTTGTTCTCTTTTTTTTTAGCTGATAAGAACAGATATCATCCAAGTTCAACCTTCAAGGTTAACATAATGACAATCTAGACGAGATATGGGCATTGTAGCATTGACACAGAATACGAATATCTTGTTCTGCCTAATTTTGTTTCTTTGTGTAGTTGTAAAACTGGGAGATAGAAATGTCTTGTGTAATTTAGTTCAGAGTGATGATAAGGACGCAATACTGTGACGTGGCTGTTTATATTAAAAAAGTAACAAATGGCTTATGCACAACAACTATTTATATATAGTAGTTTATATTTATTTATATATAGTAGTTTATATTTATATATAGTAGTTTATATTTATTTTACAATTTCTAAATTAGTGCATTTTATGCAGGCGTAATACATATAAAGAAGAATATCAAAAGCCTGAGTTAAATAACTCAAGTTTAACGCTGAGAAATAAGAGTTTTTTGCTTATTTTATTTCCTACACAAAATCACCCACAAAGTCCCTTCAATATTAAGCAGTGAACAAAATGTAACATTGTTTTAGTATTCACCTAGTTGGCCTATTAGAACACACTGTACATCAGAAGATTTGATGAATGTCCACTTGATCAGCGTTTCAACAGCCTCCTTCTTCACCCACTGTCTGCGTTCCTTTGAAATTTGCTGCATGCATCAGTCCATCACCTTTCTAGACACCAATCCATCCATCACTCCTCCCCTCCATCTCCACCTCTAATACACACCGGACAAACTTGGCAAACTCAGCGATCCAGGATATTATAAAAAAAAAGCCGTAAGGACAGTTCCCATAAAACTGAATAACGACGTATCGACTTCATAACGACTTTAAAAAAACACTTAAATTTGCATCGTAAATGACACTGGATGAACTGAGGAAAATAGAAGTGCACTGTACAGTACTTGTGAATATGAGATAGCATCTGTGTGTGTGTGTCTGGGCGCAAGTCTGGGAATGCACCCCAGAGGACAACAACATGCTGAAAACTAGTGCAAACTACAGTGGCATACATGTTCAGCTCCTTGCAACAAGGAAACAGTGTATATTCTATGTCAGGTCCCATACTGAGCTTCCCCATCATATACTAGGACTAAAGAGAAAGTAAAGTATACAAAGATAGACTATAGTGCTATACAACTTTTTTAAATGCAGAGATAATGGCCTAACCCCTTTTTTTTATAGGACTTGGTTTATGTTAAAATGGAAAGATTATCTTAACCTCCTATACTACTTGGAAGAAGGAAACCTTATTCTGAAAATAAAACTGATGTATTACATAATGTGCTAACAAGCCTGAACACTCAGAAATCCCATGGGAATACAACTGTGACAAACACGGCTTGAAATGTTTTATATACTGTGACTGCGATCAAAGACTATTAACTCTCCTGTGAATAGCGGGGCTGTCATAGCAAGCTGAGATATAACACAAGCACTGCTTATAGAAGTCCCTTTATGTTCAACTCCAGAGACCTTACTCTTACCCCAGGTGTTCTCATATCTAATAACTGTATCTACAGCCCCCATTGCAATGGCGCCCAATGGATTTGGGCAACTGAAGATTGAGAAACATTTTCCTTCTAGGCCTTTACGCCAAATTATTCTGCTTTTGTTCTCACCGGTCATCCAAAACAGCATATTTCGGAAAGACAAAAAACATTGGGAAGAAAGAGCAGGAAATGCATTCTCCGAAATAGTGTGTCAGGGTACCACATTAATCTCATGGCTTGTGTCCTTTCTGGGCAGCAAAAGTTAACGTCAATAAACATCATGCGAATCCTCTCAGTGGTGATCTACGTGCTACAGTGTCAGTCATGCTTGTGTGTTCATGCCAAACATCTGAGCGGCAGCCATCGGGCAGAAGAGATCGCAAGACAAGGTGCAAAAATTAAGTCTGAAACATACACACCCGTTGCCCAAGTGTTTAACAGTGGCTATGACATGATAATATTGCACGCCCGTGTCACTACACACACACACACACACACGCGCGCATGCACACGCACGCATAGCTGTCGTGACCAGACATCAGGATTCAAAATGTATCTGCAATCGGATGCATTCTAACCCGCAGTTTTACCTTTCGCATTACTAACTGACACGCACGGCGGACACTGCAACCCCGCCTCCTGATCGAGGTCGGGCAGGAAATGACACTCTACGGGGAGTCGCCCGTCATCCAGGGCTGTCCAGCAGCTGTCTTGCAGGACATGGCAGAAGCTGCAGCAGGGCAGGAGGGGCGCCTTGGCGGGCATCTTGCCAGGTGGAGGGCACCTGGGCACCAAGAGGAGGCAGAGGAACCATTCAGCGCCGTGGTGGCACCCCGCCTCGGGCAGCCACGCCCACTCCCTCAGGACGGCCCCCACCTCCTCCACAGTGGTGTGGTTAAGGAAGTTGGGCAGCGAGAAATGATGCTTTGATCTGCCGGACGTGCAGATTGGCCAATCAGAGGGTACGGGGTGGCACGTTCCATTTTGGTCGCGAGCGGTGATGTCAGAGAGGTTAGTCTTTAGTTCCCTCGGTTTTGCCTTGAGCACCCCTGTGAGGTCGACCTCTGCAACCCCCGTTTGGTTAGTCGGGAGAACCGTGCTCTCCCCCTTTTCAAGCCCTGACCCTACAGGCGAAACAGTGCCCAATCCATCCCCAGACCCTGCATCAGATGACCCTGACCCCATGTCAGACCCTGACCCGTCATTCTCGTTATTACCCGTCTGCATGGTAGGGCTCGCCACTCCTCCGTCAGTCCAAGCCGTTGGGGTCGCGTCCGCCACGTCTGCCCCGACACCAGCCAGGTTCTCCTCACCCGCCTCTGGCTGCCCTCCCGTCCGCGCTTCGGTGGGCGGCGGAGTAGTGGCCGGGGCTCGGGTGGTAGGATCGGGGTCCGCGCTCCAGAACCAAGCATCCAGGCGACCAGAGCTGACTGCCAGGAGAAGAGGAAGGCCTAACCACAGCTTCATGTTAGACATCCCGCTTCAGCCCACATTCATCCAGAATCTTCAGTTCGGAGAGTACAGCTGGATGCGGTGTGCACTGCGTTCTCTCTGCGTTCTAACTGTTCCTATGCCTACCAGCTGGACACTCAAGCCCCCTCTATCCACGAGGCACCCTGCTAGCACACACTGACACACCCTCTAGCAGACCTCACTGGTTCTCTTCATGCACTGGCCCATTGCAGGATCATATTGCGCGCACGCATGCACACACACACACAAAAACAAAAGCAGAAGTGTGCACCCACCCTAAAAGGGAGAAACCCACATGAGGTGGGATTACTGTGTCAGGGAGGTATTTCATTGGTGAGTTCCTCACCAAGTGGCTCCTCCCATTACATGTGCACAGACAAAAGGCTATCGGTGAAAATGAGGAGTGATGAGGAGAACTGACTACATAGCAGTGAAATATTATAAAAATATTAAAACAAGGATATCCACACAAGCCATAGATTCACCCACAGAAAGACAACGCATGCCCTCACCGAAAAAAGAACCAATCTGTATTGTTTGAATTGTCTACAGGACACTACATCATTCCTAAAGTCTGAGTGGATGAACTATCAATCAAGTTAACAGGAATTATGAACAGAGCTGACTTGAGGAAGTTTGAAAAGCGCCATGGCCCCTTATATTCCCACCGGGTGGGAAAGGGCATTGGGCCAGTCCATCTACATGACCTGCAGGGCCACTGGGTACGTCCCTCAATGCAGCTCACTAGTACTCAGACAGAAGTTGCAAAACTGTGAGGAACACAGCTGGAGGAGCAGCTAGCGCAGGAGAACACCAGCGGAATTCAGGGGCCCTTGGGTTTCAAGTGTTGGGCCCGACGACAGATTTCATCCTACCATTCCAAAACACCAAATGGAAGACTTGCGGGATGTGAATGGGAGGGGGGGGTTGAAGTATCCACTACCAGCATTAGAAGGCTGATTCAGTTGAGTAACTGTCCCCTGCAGACACCTCTTGCAAATACATTACATAACTCTCCCTACTGCTCTATATATTTAATAAAAACACCTTGATTCAATGTAAATACATTGTACGGTTTCTGCATAACATAACACGTCAGTTTAATTGCTAGAACTGAGAAAAGAGTGTGAGCATGTGACTAAGACAGAGGGAGGGATGAACAGAATGAGGGTGAACAGCTGAGGAGAGAGAGGTTCAGGATAGCCGTATCCAATTCAACAAACGCCTTAAGCCCTTGGCCCCCGGGGGCCAAACGGTCGGCCCATTGCCTCATCGGAGAAAAACCTCATTGCCTTGCTCTTTGGTTCCCACAGCCGAGCTCGGTCCTGGGTTCCCCCTTACGCTGGCGTACCCCCTCATTTCCTCACCCTCCTGCTCTGTTCAGCTGCTGCGCATTCCTTCTTGCAGACCTCCCATGCTCCTCCCGTGTCCCAACTGGAAGCATCGACGTCGTAGTCTGTTGACAGTGCTCACTACTGTACTGTATCTCTCGTCACCATTCATGAGCAAATCAATATGCAGTGTTTTCCAGAATTATTGGCACCCTAGGTAAATATAGTCCATAGGTAAATGTGAAAGACCACACCTATACCCTTCTGATTACATACTTGGAAATGTGGACCTCTCAGCTAAATTCCAACCACTTTCATTGACATAGTTAAAACAATTCAACAAAATCACAGAAAAGAATAATCCCGATTTATTTTAGTGTTAGATCAAGCTGATAAACAAAAATTTGATCTCCCTTCATCCCTACTTTCTTGGTAGGTACCTCAGTGAGACGCTTAACTAGTATGGAGGGATGAAGTCCAATACTATTCCCTTATGTTTCCCTTCAGTCCCTTCATGCTGTAGCAAGTGTATTAAAAGCTGCGTTTAGACAGCCAGCCAAATTCTGATACTCTCTTTTCACTAATTGGTCTTTTGAACAATCAGATCAACTCTGAACATGATCTGACAAAACAGATCTTATGCAATTGCTTGACATACCAATTATAGAAAAAAATATTATTGGAATTTGGACTGCCTGTGTAAACGCAGAAAGATGCATGTAAAAAGTGTAGCAAGACAATCTCCATACTAAACATGACTAGCACAGCACTGTGTGAGTAGTACTGTTTGGATATCCTTGTTGGGCGGTTCTTTGCTTCTGTACATAGCACCCCATCTAGCCTAAAGGACATCCAAAAGCTGCCCTTTAGTACAGAGATCAGTGCTTACAAATAACAACATCCACGAACCAATATGTCGATTTTAGCATCCTGAAACCAGCCAGACACGTCCTCCGTGCCCCACGTCTTGTTCTCCGACCTGATGTTTCATCAGTGTGATTCCACCACGCGAGCGAACCTGAGCCGAGGCATTGGAAGGGCAAATAAACAACATGGAGGGGTACATGCTCCGACAACCAGGAGGTCATGACAGGTGCTGTTGTTTACAGCCACGCTTGTGAGCACTGCACCATTAGACAGACTGCTGTTGACACAAATCTGCATGCAAAACAAACACAGGTACGAGCGCACCCATTTGTTGGGGCTGTGGACGTTTGCTTTTGCATGTTTGGAAAAATTTTCATTTTAGGCAGACGTGATGTGATGTGTCCTGTTTGAACGGTACGACTGGCCGAAACACAACAAAAAAGGGAGAGGCATGACCCAGAAGCACGGGTGGTCCCGCTTCAAAGAGACAGTGTGTTGGGGACCAAGACAGCTGACCACTGAGGTGACGAAGGCCAGCCCTGAGGTCACTGCCAGAGGGTCGGAAGAATGGGGGGCAAAGTGGGTGGCAATCTGGTTTTGACGTGCAATGCAGACGGAGTGTGTGTGTGGCATGTCTTCCATGTGTGTGTTACAGAAATGAAATGTGCGTGATCTGTTGTTAAACGCTTGGGATGTCGTAAGTGTGTGTCTTAAGTGTGTTTGCTCGGTAATTGTGGCCAAATAGCCAGGTCTGAGAACAAGCTCAGCTTATCACAAAAATATCTTGTTAATGTACTGTATATTGAGCCTTATGCATGGACACGCAGGCCCCACCCCCCTGCGGTTTGCCAAGTAGTCCTCCAGAGGATTGTGGTGACAGCCAAGATACGTGATTTGTCATGGTTTCGAAGAAATTGGGATTTACAGCGAGAGACTGGATCATTGGTAAATAAAACCACCACAGCTGGACTGAATACAACCCTCTCCCACAACCCATCCAGAAGTGGACCGAACACAACCCTCTCCCACAACCCACCCAGAGCTGAAACCAAAACAAACTCTCCCACACCCACGCCATCCAGAAGTGGACCCAACAGAACATACTCCCACACCCCCTCACCAAGCCATTCAGAGCTTCCCTTCTGATTTCCACTATAGATAACATAGCTACCAATTCCAAATTGTAGATCAACAGCCAGCAACAAGTCACCCGCTGGCACAAATATGCTTGCAAGATGTTACTCTGCCAAAAGGTCCCCCCAAAGTCAAGATTTTATTAGCTCTTGCGCCCTTTCACAGAACTTGCCAAACCACTAGGATATTTCTACAGTGGATATAAAAAGTCTACACACCCCGGTGAAAATGCCAGGTTCTTGTGATGTAAAAGAATGAGACAAAGATAAATCATGTCAGAAATGTTTCCACTTTTATTGTGACCTATAATGTGAACAATTCAATTGAAAATCAAACTGAAATCTTCAAGGGGGAAAAATGAAAAATAAAAACCTTACAATAACCTGGTTACATAAGTGTACACACCCTATTATAACTGGGGATGTGGCTGTGTTCAGAATTAACCAATCACATTCAAACTCATGTTAAATAGAAGTCATAGCACACCTGCCATAATTTAAAGTGACTCTGATTAATCCCAAATAAAGTTCAGCTGTTCTAGTAGGATTTACCTGACATTTTCCTAGTTGCCTCAAAGAGCAAAAGCCATGGTTCCAAAGCATCAGAGTGATCTCATTGTTGAAAGATATCAGTTAGGAGAAGGGTACAAAATAATTTCCAAAGCATTAGATATACCATGGAAGACAGTCATCATCAAGTGGAGAAAATATCGCACAACAGAGTCATTACTAAGAACTGGACGTCCCTCCAAAATTAATGAAAAGACAAGAAGAAAACAGGTCAGGGAGGCTTCCAAGAGGCTTACAGCAACATTAAAGGAACTGCAGGAATTTATGGCAAGTACTGGCTGTGTGCAACATGTGACAACAATCTGTCATATTCTTCATATGAATGGGCTATGGGGTAGGGTGGCAAGACGGAAGCCTTTTCTTACAAAGAAAAACATCCAAGCCCGGCTGAAGTTTGCAAAAACAAACAAGTCCCCCAAAAACATGTGTTATGGTCTGATGAAACCAAGGTTGAACTTTTTGTTCCAAAAGGTATGTTTGGCGCAAAAACAACACTGCATATCAGCCAAAGAACACCATATCCACAGTGAAGCATGGTGGTGGCAGCATCATGCTTTGAGGCTGTTTTTCTTCAGCTGGAACTGGGGCCTTAGTCAGGTTGGAGGGAATTATGAACAGTTCCAAATACCAGGAGATTTTGGCAAAAACCTTCAGGCATCCGTTAGAAAGCTGAAGATGAAGTTCAATTTTCAGCACAACAACGACCCAAAGCACACACCCAAATCCACAAAAGCATGGCTTCACCAGAAGATTAACGTTTTGGAATGGCCCAGCCAGAGCCCAGACCTGAATCCAATTGAACATCTGTGGGGTGATCTGAAGAGGGCTGTGCACAGATGTCCTCGCAACCTGACAGATTTGGAGTGCTTTTGCAAAGAAGAGTGGGCAAATATTGCCACGTCAAGATGTGCCATGCTAATAGACTCCTACCCAAAAAGACTGAGTGCTGTAATAAAATGAGGTGCTTCAACAAGTATTAGTTTAAGGTTGTGCACACGTATGCAACCAGGTTATTGTGAGTTTTTTTATTTAAAATGTTTTCCCCTCAAAGATTTCAGTTTGTTTATCAACTGAATTTTTCACATTATAGGTCACATTGGAAAAAGTTCTGACATGATTTATCTTTGTCTCATTCTTTTACATCACAAGAACCTGGCATTTTAACAGTGTGTAGACTTTTTATATCCACTGTACATTATGTAATGCACAAGACTGGCGAAACCCACGGATCTTGTAAATACTAACCTACATCAAGATATGTCACCACGTTTCTACGTTTGTTTATTTAGCTAACTAGTCTTTATTTTGTAATGTATTAGACATTTGATTGTGTACAATACGTTGCTTCAAATAAATAAATGTTATCGCTCACAAGAAATCTGAAACAAGTGTTAAGGCAAGTGCAATGGAAACGGTAAGTGAGTCCATCATGAAAGAGCTTGGTTTCAGACTGTATATCTAGAAGTACACAGCCAACAGTGAGCCAGAGAGATGCCTCTGTGTTCCAGTTTGCACTCCCCTTGTGCGCTTGCCAACACTGACATCCAAGGTTTTGGTTTAGGTGGTGGTTTCCAACAAAGCGTTTTAACTTGTGTTGCTTCCTCTTTGGGGTTTCAGGATGGGTATCAGTAAAAGCACCTAGTTACAACTGCTGATGTAAAAAGGGCTGTATAAAATAAGCATGATGAATTTGAGTGATTTAATTCTTAGAAAATAACACAGTTGAAGGTCTTCATAAATTAAACTTTGTTATTATATTTTTATACATACACACGTTCATATTTTAACTATTTTACATTACCCTCTATGTTCATGGGAGCACAGAACAAATGTCAGTCAACCATTTCAACTGTAATTAATTTAATCTTTCAATGCTCCCATTGCCAGCATCCTCAGGCCTAACTTCAGTGTCTGACAGATTTTGCCTTCAGCATCATTCATTCTTTAGTAACAGCATACACCCGTTTTGGGTTGGTAATTACTGCAGAGCACGTTTGGCTCATCATTTGCTTCCTATGCTTTGTGAATAATGGGTTTTGAAAAGCATACGTTCTGTGGACTCAAACCTACAACCTTGGCACTCCACTATGGGTTTACTCTCGTAATGTTAGACACAAAATCAGTGTCTAGAAGTAAAGAATAGTACTATGCTTATTTTTAAGATGGCACAATCAACATACACTGCTAGAAATGTAACACTATTTGAGGAAATTTTTGCTTGAAATAAGTGAAATAATTTGCCAACAAAAAGAGACAAATTACATGACATTTAAGGCATATTTTCTAAAACCATATAAAGACATTTTTCACAGTGTATCAAGAGGAAGTTTCAAGTGCATACATAAATAACCATTTCAAACTCACATAACACATTTATCCATCAAAAAGGACAAAGGACACTCCACATATTTTGCAACATTCAATATCAACAGTGATGCAGTCATCTCTTGATAAAGGGATGAGTGAATGCATTTGTTTGGCTGAATTGAGTAGTACGTCCATAGTTTTTTCTAATTCTTCTTTGACAGTAGTCAGTAATTAGGTTAAGCATCTTCTGCAATTGTATTCCTCAAATTCTCTTTCCTCAACATTTTGTGAAGAAGGCTTGAAAAATATCCAAAATGAATCCTGAGAGGATTGTATACACTCACCTAAAGGATTATTAGGAACACCATACTAATACTGTGTTTGACCCCCTTTCGCCTTCAGAACTGCCTTAATTCTACGTGGCACTGATTCAACAAGGTGCTGAAAGCATTCTTCAGAAATGTTGGCCCATATTGATAGGATAGCATCTTGCAGTTGATGGAGATTTGTGGGATGCACATCCAGGGCACGAAGCTCCCGTTCCACCACATCCCAAAGATGCTCTATTGGGTTGAGATCTGGTGACTGTGGGGGCCATTTCAGTACAGTGAACTCATTGTCATGTTCATACTCATTGTGCATTATCCTGCTGGAAGTAGCCATCAGAGGATGGGTACATGGTGGTCATAAAGGGATGGAAATGTTCAGAAACAATGCTCAGGTAGGCTGTGGCATTTAAACGATGCCCAATTGGCACTAAGGAGCCTAAAGTGTGCCAAGAAAACATCCCCCCACCATTACACCACCACCACCAGCCTGCACAGTGGTAACAAGGCATGATGGATCCATGTTCTCATTCTGTTTACGCCAAATTCTGACTCATCTGAATCTGAATGACATCTGAATGTCTCAACAGAAATCGAGACTCATCAGACCAGGCAACATTCTTCCAGTCTTCAACTGTCCACTTTTGGTGAGCTCGTGCAAATTGTAGCCTCTTTTTTCTATTTGTAGTGGAGATGAGTGGTACCCGGTGGGGTCTTCTGCTGTTGTAGCCCATCCGCCTCAAGGTTGTGCGTGTTGTGGCTTCACAAATTCTTTGCTGCATACCTCGGTTGTAACGAGTGGTTATTTCAGTCAAAGTTGCTCTTCTATCAGCTTGAATCAGTCGGCTCATTCTCCTCTGACCTCTAGCATCAACAAGGCATTTTCGCCCACAGGACCTCCGCATACTGGATGTTTTTCCCTTTTCACACCATTCTTTGTAAACCCTAGAAATGGTTGTGCGTGAAAATTCCAGTAACTGAGCAGATTGTGAAATACTCAGACCGGCTCGCCTGGCACCAACAACCATGCCATGCTCAAAATTGCTTAAATCACCTTCCTTTCCCATTCTGACATTCAGTTTGGAGTTCAGGAGATTGTCTTGACCAGGACCACACCCCTAAATGCATTGAAGCAACTGCCATGTGATCGGTTGATTAGATAATTGCATTAATGAGAAATTGAAAAGGTGTTCCTAATAATCCTTTAGGTGATTGTATACTTAATGTTGTTTATTTGCACATTCAACAATATAAGTAATATGGTGATAATAACCCCTGGTTAATCCAAGGACAAGATAGAGCTACTGAAGTTCAGCTACTAGTAACTCCGAGGACAGGGATGGTCTAAATTAGACAGGCATATTTGCTCTACGTAACATATTTCTATCTGAACGTTGCAAGATGTTGTATCCAGACGAATGATCCCATTGTCTCCCTATAATCTGTGGCTGTTCCCCTGTGCTCCGAAGAGCCTTGTTACCCCCCCCCCCCCCCACATCAACTACTACATTGCCTACAGCTACTGCAATCATCATGTTGCTGAATCTTTTCTGCTGAGAACCTGGGCTGGCTGTAATCTGCAACACAGATGTATTATGTATGCTAGCGCTGCCAACGCTCTAAGATGAAAGGCTGCAGCTGGGGTGTGGACCGGGCAGTGTCTCTCTTCAGCTGGAGTGTGGACCGGGCAGTGTCCCTCTTCAGCTGGAGTGTGGACCGGGCAGTGTCCCTCTTCAGCTGGCGTGTGGACCTGGCAGTGTCCCTCTTCAGCTGGCGTGTGGACCTGGCAGTGCCCCTCTTCAGCTGGGGTGTAGACCTGGCAGTGCCCCTCTTCAGCTGGGGTGTAGACCTGGCAGTGCCCCTCTTCAGGTCCCCCTTCTGAGTTTGGCTGCCGGTCAAAGGGGCAAGTAACAGGCAGAACCACTTGTAGCACCTACCTTCACAGTGGTGTTAACTAACTCAAGTACCTAAGAACTGAGTCTACTACTCTACTAGTACGTCTAAACGAAAAAATTGTCCAATTCAAACATACTACTCAGGAGAACGTATTCATTTAAATAAACATACCTATGTTTACTCAGAATAGGCGTTCAGTTGTTTTCCTTTAAACAACTTTGATGAAGCATGTTTAGTTGACAGAGGGGGGTTAGTTGGTCTAGGATGCTGCATCAGGTGTGTAAAAGTCCACCCTTATTTTTCCCCCAATATGCTATCAAATAGAGTAAATAAAAGCCTGAAAAGGTGTGTCTAAAAATAGGTATAAAAATCTGTTTTCAGCACTGGAATGGTGTGGGGGTAACCTGAAAACTATGTTGAGGCTGTTTACAAGCCGTAACAAAAAACTTCACCTCAACAAGACACTATCTTTGGCATGATAAATTCACTGACTTTTTAATTAATTAATTACACATTCTAAGAAAGATTGGATATAATAAATAGCAGGACAAATATACAAACCCGATTCCAAAAAAGTTGGGAAACTGTACAATTGTGAATAAAAACAGAACGCAATGATGTGGAAGTTTCAAATTTCAATATTTTATTCAGAATACAACATAGATGACATATCAAATATTTAAACTGAGAAAATGTATCACTTTAAGGGAAAAATAAGTTGCTTTTAAATTTCATGGCATCAACACATCTCAAAAAAGTTGGGACATGGCCATGTTAACCACTGTGTGGCATCCCCTCTTCTTTTTATAACAGACTGCAAACGTCTGGGGACTGAGGAGACAAGTTGCTCAAGTTTATGAATAGGAATGTTGTCCCATTCTTGTCTAATACAAGCTTCTAGTTGCTCAACTGTCTTAGGTCTTCTTTGTCGCACCTTCCTCTTTATGATGCGCCAAATGTTTTTTATGGGTGAAAGATCTGGACTGCAGGCTGATCATTTCAGTACCCGGATCCTTCTTCTATGCAGCCATGACATTGTAATTAATGCAGTATGTGGTCTAGCATTGTCATGTTGGAAAATGCAAGGTCTTTCCTGAAAGAGACGACGTCTGGATGGGAGCATATGTTGTTCTAGAACTTGGATATAACTGTCAGCATTGATGGTGCCTTTCCAGATGTGTAGGCTGCCCATGCCACACGCACTCATGCAACCCCATACCATCAGAGATGCAGGCTTCTGAACTGAGCGCTGATAACAACTTGGGTTGTCCTTGTCCTCTTAAGTCCAGATGACATGGCGTCCCAGTTTTCCAAAATGGACTTAAAATTTTGATTTGTGTGACCACAGAACACTTTTCCACTTTGCCACAGTCCATTTTAAATGATCCTTGGCCCAGAGAAAATGCCTGCGCTTCTGGATCCTGTTTAGATACGGCTTCTTTTTTTACCTATAGATTTTAGCCGGCAATGGCGAATGGCACGGTGGATTGTGTTCACCGACAATGTTTTCTGGAAGTATTCCTGAGCCCATGTTATGATTTCCATTACAGTATCATTCCTGTATGTGATACAGTGCCGTCTGAGGGCATCCAGTATGGCCTTGACCCTTACGCACAGAGATTGTTCCAGATTCTCTGAATCTTTGGATGATATTATGCACTGTAGATGATGATAACCTCAAACTCTTTGCAATTTTTCTCTGAAAAACTCCTTTCTGATATTGCTCCACTATATTTCGCCGCAGCATTGGGGGAATTGGTGATCCTCTGCCCATCTTGACTTCTGAGAGACACTGCCACTGAGAGGCTCTTTTTATCCCCAATCATGTTGCCAATTGACATAATAAGTAGCAAATTGGTCCTCCAGCTGTTCCTTATCTGTACATTTACCTTTTCCAGACTCTTATTGCTACCTGTCCCAACTTTTTTTGGAATGTCTAGCTCTCATTAAATCCAAAATGAGCCAATATTTGGCATGACATTACAAATTGTCTCACTTTCAACGTTCGATATGTTATGATTATTCCATTCCTTTTTACTCACAATTTATACAGTGTCCCAACTTTTTTGGAATCGGGTTGGTACACCGATCAGCCATAACATTATGACCACTGACAGGTGAAGTGAATTACACTGATAATCTCATTATCATGGCACCTGTCAGTGGGTGGAATATACTAGGCAGCAACTGAACATTCTGTCTTCAAGTTGATGAGTTAGAAGCAAGAAAAATGGGCAAGCGTAAGGATCTGAGCAACTTTGACAAGGGCCAAACTTTGACAAGCATCTCCAAAACATCAGCCCTTGTGGGGTGTTCCAGGTCTGCATTGGTCAGTACCTTTCAAAAGTGGTCCAAGGAAGGAAAAGCAGTAACCCGGCGACAGGGTCATGGGCGGCCAAGGCTCATTGACATGTGGGGAGTGAAGGCTGGCCAGTATGGTCTGATCAGACGAGCTACTTTATCTCAAACTGCTGAAAAAGTTAATGCTGGTACTAATGTGTCAGAACACACAGTGCATTGCAGTTTGTTTCGTATAGGGCTTCGTAGCCGCAGACCAGTCAGGGTGTCCATGCTGACCCGTCCACTGCCGAAAGCACCTACAATGGGCACGTGAGCATCAGAACTGGACAATGGAGCAATGGAAGATGGTGGCCTGGATTGATTAATCACGTTTTCTTTTACATCACGTGGATGTCCGTGTGCGTGTGTGTCACTTACCTGGAGAACACATGATGGATCCATGTTCTCATTCTGTTTACACCAAATTCTGACTCTACCATCTGACTGTCTCAACAGACATCGAGACTCATCAGACCAGGCAACATTCTTCCAGTCTTCAACTGTCCAATTTTGGTGAGCTCGTGCAAATTGTAGCCTCTTTTTTCTATTTGTAGTGGAGATGAGTGGTACCCGGTGGGGTGTTCTGCTGTTGTAGCCCATCCGCCTCAAGGTTGTGCGTGTTGTGGCTTCACAAATGCTTTGCTGCATACCTCGGTTGTAACGAGTGGTTATTTCAGTCAAAGTTGCTCTTCTATCAGCTTGAAATTGCTTAAATCACCTTTCTTTCCCATTCTGACATTCAGTTTGGAGTTCAGGAGATTGTCTTGACCAGGACCACACCCCTAAATGCATTGAAGCAACTGCCATGTGATTGGTTGATTAGATAATTGCATTAATGAGAAATTGAACAGGTGTTCCTAATAATCCTTTAGGTGAGTGTATGTTGTACTTAATAATGAGAACTGGATTAACCAAGAAATTTATAATACACCACCAGCAGAGGGCACCATCGCATTTATGATCGCAGTTCAACTCATAGAAAAAGATTGACAACTCCCTGGTAACGAATTGGCTGAATATTCTGATTGGCCCCAGAAACCTATGGGTCGGACTGAAAACTAAACACATGGGTATAATGACATTTTTAAAAGGTGTTAGTGTCTCTGATACTCTGACTGGTTAAAATGAATCCAGCTGCTGAAGTTCTGTACAATAGCTTTTTAGATCA
This sequence comes from Esox lucius, assembly GCF_011004845.1. Lineage (NCBI taxonomy): Eukaryota > Metazoa > Chordata > Actinopteri > Esociformes > Esocidae > Esox > Esox lucius. Next base: position 13,358,493 of record NC_047590.1, read on the forward strand.
TGTCAATAATTGCAATGGGAGAGGTACATATACAAAACGGTATACTGGAGTGCACTGGAGAATTGACTTGTCAGGCAATCCCTATGGGATAAGTGAAAAGGCATGAAATGCTGCCATCTACTGTCGAGAGGATGACACACACTGAGGCGTTGAGATGAAAGTACTATTGTTCAATAAATATTACCTAAATATTTTATGTGCATTTGAATTTGAATTAAAACCATAGAAACATGGATTCATGCTTTAATAGTTGAAATAACTTTCATGGTGCTCCCTCATTGCACTTTTAGTTTTCTACTTCACAGCAGATGTGTTCTTTGTAAAGAATTTTTTTTTATATTCATTCACTCATGAGTTCTAATAATCATATTTATCATATAATAATTCATATTTATGAAGACTTAAGAGATTGGGGCTAGGGAGAAGGGACTGAATTGGAACTGGGCAGAAACTGAATTTACTACTGAGTGTCCTTAACTAGATTCAGGCTTCATGGACCACTGTCCTGAAGCACATTCAAGAGTGATGAAGAATAAAACAGAGGCCCTTCAAGCTCTGTTGCAGAAACAAAAATCTCATGTGACACTACTTGCCTCTCTTCACCCTTCTCCACCCCACCCACTGTGGTATTTCAAAGTGGGGTTTTGGCAGAGAGCGAAGCAAGGCGTATTCAGAGAAGAGTGTTTGAGGCACTTTACTTTTCCCTTACCAACTATCAATGCCTGATTCATTAGAGAAGACAAAAGAGAAACACAGTTTGAGTGAAGCAAAACAATAGACTGTCTGTTGTCGACTATCTAAATTAGAGTAGGACACTCGTTGGTTTCAGACTACAGCAGAAATAAATCTGGTCAGATCTGTGATCATAATGTAGGATTACAAAAAAAAACACCCTATGAATACTTTATATTAATCTTTTCTGCTGACAATTCAAAAAGGCATAATTTCCCTAACTTGGCAGTGATTTTGTTCTTAGAGGTGTACGAACATTTGACCTGGCTCTAAAACTCTGCAGTGAAATTATATGAAAGAAGAAAATAATGTTTTAATAAAACAGCAGCTAAAAGAAAAGTGCAACGTTAAAACACTGTTATAATGATGGGAGGGTGGATGTTAGATGTCGGTTTCACTCTGAAATGATTTTCAGGGCGCCTCTGCTGCCAATAAATCCCCCTTCTTTTAAACTTTCTGTATATATTTTATTATTTATTAGGAGAAACTACATGTCAGATAGTGGTCTTCATTTTGACAGTCTTCAAATACATTTATTCCTTAAATTGAACAGCCTGGCTGTTCACATGTTCCAGTCAAGGTGGCTCTATTATCACATTCTCCTCGTTGTCTGAAGCAGTGGGGAGAGGCCACGAGCAGATATAAGACAGAGAGATGGGAGAAATGGTGAGGGAGCGACGGTTTAACCACCGAGCAGCCAGTGGAGATCAAACACAGATTCACAGCTGAGCTCAACCGAGCACCAGACACACACACAAACAAACAGGGAAGTCACTAAGATCGAAGGGGCCTGAAAGCTGTTGAACCTAATGACAAAGTTGCTCAATTAACAACCCTGCAGTGTAGCAGTTAAAGCATGCTACAATCAATTCCTTCCACCAGATTCCCATTTGTGTTTCACTGAGAGATGAGTAAAATAGAAATAGGGCTTATCCTTTGGACCACATATTACATCTCATACACACACACACACACACATTATTTCTGTCAAACGATTAAAATAATGAATCGGGATTAATCACATAAACGCCTGAAGTTAATTACGATTAATTGCAATTTTAGAATGTGTTCAAATTTGGTCCTAAATAAAAATACATCTGTTTAGGAAGCAGTGCATTATCTTAATGATATTATGTTTTATTGTAAACTATGGACATTGCTTGATTTTAAATTAAATAAGTGCAGAAGCTGTCTCTTTCCAAGTTGGTCTATTAGAACAGGGTATGTCATGGCTCTTAAATGTCTCCCCTCAAATTATCCCAACAACGATCTAATTGTATCCTGTGTAAATCAATCAATCAATCAAATGTATTTATAAAGAAGTATGACTAGATGGATAAGGACAGGCACAGCAACGGGGCCCCCAAACCAGGTACTCCGCAGGTGTGGACCAGGACCTCATGTCCTCCTAATGTTTAAAACGGGAGAAGACTGGGAAAATTCAGAAAATGCATTCATCATATCAACAACGATTTATAGTGGAGAAGGAGAACTTTGTGGGGAAGGAGAACTGACCCAATCCCCCAGCACAACAGTATAGCAGCGTAAGACCTAGGAACTGAGACGGGGCGTCCGGCGACACTGTGGACTTACTAAATCTACATAGATCTATGATCCAATAGTTCTCCCATCTTTTACCATTGTGCTCTTGATCAAAGCACACATTTCAATAACAATTATGTTGGGATTCTGTTTAAAACTCCCATCAGCCCTTCTATAAGGAAAGCTGCAGGCATGTTATCCAACACTGAATCACACCTGTGATTTTCGAGGAACTTTGATTATTAGGCTAAATTGTGGATAGAATGGGGGGCAAAGACTGAAATGGGATAGAGGTGCCCTTTAATTAGGTTGTTTGAAGGAAAGGTTGTTTGAAGTTTGTTTAATTAGGAAAGACTGTAATCAATAATAGAGGACTGTTAGTTTAGAACAGAGGATGACCTAAACATTGTTTCTTGCCTACAATTAGGGACAAATGATGTAACCACAAAAAGCCAAGGAGCAAGTGGAGCTTAAGATACAGTGCTTAAGAAGAGAATAGGCCTGTGTTGTATGGTTTAACAATTAATCTACTACTCTGTTTGATCTAACACATACTTGGACATTTTTAAGTTAAACTTCATATCATCTCTCTCCTGCATTGGTGTAGTCTACTGCTCATCTGACGGATGTAGTTAGAGCAAGGCACTGGATGTGACATTCAAGCCAAAGTGAATAGGGCCATAAACCTGCAGCTTAAACGTGGTATCGCATTCCTCTGCAGCCTGGTTACTATAGTGTGACAGCACATTCATTACATTCCCATAGTCAGTAGCCTGATCTGCCCTCTGTTTGTGCTGTCTTGGCATCAATTACCATTATAGTGGACAAATGGCATGACAGCACCAAAAGATCTGGGACCAGGCTAGAGACTTCATAATCAGGGAGGGAAACAAGGAGAGGAGGAAGAGGCTACAGGAAATCCAGGCGTTCCCGTACTGCAGCTCCACACAAGCCGTTTATCTCCATGTGGGTTCCCTCTATAAGGACTAGACATTTAATTTATGAAATACAGAGAGAACCAACCAATCAATGACTTAGCTAGTGTCGTTTCTCTCACCAAAAATTTGAATTCTACCTTTAATGTTAAAATACGCTGCTTAGCATGGCAGTTGTTTAATAGTCAAACATGTGAAGTCTGATCCTGACTCTTCTTCATGACGCTTGTACCCGACATATTGCACACCTAACAAGACCAGGTTGTGAGGAGCAGGGAAGGTGATGCAAGCCCCAGCCTGCAGTCTCCCCTGTCCCCACCTTCACCGCCCATCACCCGTGGCACCACCTCAAAGAAGCGTGGCCAGTCTAACTGCAGCTGGGAAAACATGGCATTCCGTGCCATCAAACAGAACCTATTCTATTCATAGATTGATTTGAAAAAAGGAGAGCTGAAATGAGGTTAAAGAAAGGCAGTGTGATAACTTCTTGGGGCATACCTGTGTGGTATTAGAACACCTGTGTCTCTGTGGTTTATAGCCTTATGAGACTGGAGCTGCACTACATACAGGCAAACAGGCTAGTTCAGGATCAGTTGTTAGTTTCCACCCAAATGGCTGACAAGACTGTTTTACTACTTGATGATGGTTCCTCACCCTCAAAGAAGTCAATGGGCCAAGATTTCTGTATGCATGGGAGTGATGTGTGCATGTAAGCCTACGTTTTGAATTGCCTTAAAATAACTTGAAACATGTGGGATTTTGATTATTATTGGGTTTTTCAAATAATATCGCTTTCATTGATATTTTAGCTGACTAAAGTGAGACTTCTGATCCCAGACCTGTGGAACATGGCAACATCTACCTCAAAGTCAAGATGGGTTTGGTCAAGGAGGTTGGTTACACAAGGGCAAAAGTAATGATTAGCTTAAGAGTTGGGGGGGATGGGTATTCCATGGCTAAGAACTGTCTTCAGAAACACTTAGGAGATGAGTACTGCCGCCCATTGGACAGGGCCAGGTGTGGTGTGGAACTCCCAGCAGCCTCTGTTCTGGTTTCATTCTCATCATCTGTCCATAAACTGTTCATCAGTGTTGTGCAGATATGCCATGAGGATTGACTTGGAATTAGACCGTTACTGTAGCAGCACCAAAGCCAGTCCATTACTGTTCTGCTTCCTGACCCTGTTATTGAACCAGAGCCCGAGCCCAACATCAATTTCCTGTCATTGGAGCTCTTTGATGAGTCATATGGTGACACAGGTAAAGTTGGTTGACGGGGTCAGATCCCTTTCATTTGCCCCTTGACACACCCGACTCAAGCTGCAATTTTCCAAAGTGTCACAAGACATCATGACAGACCTCTGTGGGGGTTGCTGAAGTAGGCAGGGACCAGAACGACTAGAATGTCCTTCCTTTCTCTAGCTCAGAACTGAACCCGACATGGTTTCCAGCCAAAGCCCAGAGGGTGTATTCATTAGTGCAACTGCAGCTTGTAAGTTGACCGCCAGCACAGAATACAGAACTATGGCATTTTCTGGTTAAAGGGGTACTGCAGGTTATTTAAACATTCAACATCACATTCCAGGCCACTGTCTGGTCCTAAAGCCCAGCTGAACAACCAGCAGCTATTAAAAAGGCACTGTCTTCAGAAGAATGCTCATTTATTTTTTGACACTTTCGTGGTAGTTTGTCAAAAAAAAGCTACTTTACTATAGCTGCGGTTATAAAAGAGGATTGTTTTTTTCTTGACATTCATTCAGCACTGATATCTGCAACGTAGTTCCACCAGGCCGACCCACCCACAGATCGACGGACCCAAAATCATTCTCTCACACAATGTGAGACAGGTAGGGTTACGACGGGGTTTGGGACATTGTGTCCATACTGTTTGAGGAACAGCTTGCGTAGACAAGAAGAATATTGATGTGTAACAATTGTCATTACACCATCGAAGCATGGTGTGAGCATACCTTGTATGCTTCTTTTCCATTCAGGAACATCCAGCAAGGAAAGAAACACCAGACAACAGTTGTTACTATTGAAACATCTAAACACATACAGCTCCGGAAAAAATGAAGATACCACTGCACCTTTTTCTCTCCTTTCCAAAAGAGTTGAAAAGGAATGTTTTGAGTGAGGAACAGGAGCGCTCAATTTGCAGTGGTCTCTTAATTTTATCCATTATATAAAAATGAGGCAAAGATTCCAAATAAACATTGCTAAAAATAATGGTACTATGAAGTGGAATTTCAAATACAAACACATTATGATGTGCTTTGGATTATTCTGTAAGCCCTCACAAGGGACAAAGCGTTCCAACACTGTTGACCTCTATGCGAGTCATCTGGGTTGAGGGACAATGTGGTCACTGACACTGCTGCCGAGAGAGAAAAACAAAGACAGATGAAGTCAGAAGCCACAAAATGAACTGGCATCTCTTTCCCCCGGAAAGACTGTCCTGGTCAATCCATCCTCGAAAAAGGGAAAGTCTGAGCCCACTGTTAATCACTAGCCTAGAGGGACACGCGCGTACGCACACGCACACAACAATACACAAGCGGACACGGGACCACACACTTGCACTCTGTCCGTTTCGTTAAAGGTTCACTTTGCACTCAATAAGTCTGCATATTGGATGTTAGATTTCCAGAAATTAAACAATGTTTATTAATTTGGGAATTAAAGGGCCTTAGCCACTGACCTCCCAGTTATAGAAACAATGGAGAATCCGGTGTGTAATAAAAATGCGGGTCAGGCACACACACACATATATATATACATACATACATATACATATATATATATATATATATATATACACAAACACACACACACACACACACACACACACACATATATATATATACATACATACATACATATATATACATATATATACATACATATACATATTATACATACAGGCTTGCCCCTTGAAGAAAAATATAGCATATGAATGCCGCATGAATTAAATTATGTTAAAACGAATCCCAAAACATAAGCTTGTTTTACATCAACTTTGCATTTAAATGAACTGCATAGTCTCAAAACATGGTTAAAACTTTGATTTTGATATATTTTATGTTCAGAATTTCATAGTACGTTTCCCCATACCCAACATAGGATGACGGCTTTGTTATTGTTCCGATTAATATTCTGTCAAGGAGGTTGAAATACAAAGTATAGGCTTATATTTCAGGCAACTTTAATACTGCACTTCAAGTTCAAACACAATGAATGTGCTACTGGCATTGAGGTTTGAATATTTTCGATTATATAAAGGTTCAGAGACAAGTCCGGACACAAATTTCCACAAGCACCAAACTTCATTCCTCCCTCGAGTGATAGATTCAATATTACTATAACAATAGCTGGACAGCCCCGCTACAATAAAGTTAATTGCAGGGATAATAAAAAAATTGAGATATCCAAGATAATCAGGTTAACTACAAACAACTATGCAACAGTAGCTTATAGGTAAATCAACACACAAGTCACGTGCGACGCTCACATTATGCTTACATATTGCCCCTATTCGTTGCTTAAATTAACACATATATGTAGGAAAGAATCGCAACATTTTCGACTGACAGATATTTTACCTGGTCTTTGCGACTCTGTCAGTGTGTCAATCAGTAGGAGGATTCCGATGCAGAAATGCGGACTCAACCAGCTGTCAAGACGAGTCATGCTTCTCCGCAAATTATTTCCACAAGTGCTTTGAAATAATTTGGAAAGCTATTAGCAAATAGATCTTAAACACATTTGTGCATCTCCGTCTGAATCCTAGAACAGTGCCATTTGATAAACTGGATGGGAGGTATGGGACAAAGGCTATGCACAAGGAGGGTTCTACCTGCGCACCTTGTGTACCAAAACTGAATTGAGAGTAGAATCTCAATGCAAAAGCTTCAGTCACGAACCGGTGGCAAAGTAGAACCTAATAGGACCAGCCCCCTAGCACCTAGAGCGTCATCCAAACTTCAGTGATTGATAGGTCCAATCTAAATGGCATGTAAATTAGGCGCTAATTACGTTTGGGCCTCTTTTATGATTTGATTATATTTAAATACTTTTTCAAATTAGGTCGGCCACCCGGAGCGTTGAGAGAATTCCCGGTGAGCATTTCAAACTGTGGGCGGCTGGGCCGGTGGGCTAATTTAAATATGTCTGCTGTTGTTTTTTTTTTTTACCAATACCCACGCCGTTTGACAGGGGGCAAGGACTGGAGGATGCCTGGGTCGGCCCACTGGGCTATCATCGACTCCCTAGGCCCGGCCCTTTCTTCCATTGTTCACATGGCAGGCTCTAACTGCCAGTCCCGCCCCTTGCCCCTTTCCCACCACACAAGTTCACATTGACTGAGAAAAGTTAACGTGGGCTCTGAGCAGTATGGTGAAAGAATGGATAAGCAGGATAAAAAAAAACCCAAGTGGGACTGAGATGCTGTTGCGAGACAAAAAAGTAAAGCAATTAGAGTCTGATACAGCCAAATTATTTATTGGATGCTACTAGTGCTGCTGCTATTGCTGCAAATAAACACACCCTGATTGATTATGGAGACGTGGATGGTGATGTGGATGCCGCAGCAAATGGCCTGGTTGAAACATTTTATTATAGCGCTTGTTAGCGCGATCGACGTTGGTGCAGCGGATGCCGTAGACAATGATGGAGAGCCAGAGCCTACCGGATCGTTACATAGAACACAAAATGTCCACACAATGTAAAGTGTTGGTCCCTTTTCATAAGGTAAATTAATAATAAAAATCCCAGAAATGTACCATATACGACATAAAAAGATTAGGGGCTAAAGAATGTCCTTCTATGAACTGTAGACTACTCAGTTAAATATTTGAAATAGTTGCAATAGCGTTAATATTTTCATTGCGTACCAGACAGTTTGTTGATTATTGCAGCTAGAAAACAGAAAATGTCTACATGAAATAATGCATTCCAACCTGGTCTTGGGAATACGTAACAGGATATGGTACTTCAAAATTGCAGTTGGTGTTAGGCGGTATGCAGTGGCATATGGCGGTGCTATTGCACCTGGGCCTGTGAGGGCAGGGATCCGTGCATGGGCCCTTTGATTGCTCCCAGCCTTGGCCCTTCATACAGCAGCTGGCAAACCTGCCTGCCATAGTCTATTTAGAAATTAAGCCATTGTTTTGAACTCTTTTTTTTTTATAGCATTTACAAAAATATTTTACTGTATTGATGTTAATATATTTGATTTACATATCAAATCTCACTGAACAGTTAAAATGTAATGTTTATTCTAGTTCAAAAATTTGCTTTTTGTTGGCTTACTTTTCTTCTCATTTGTCAAAATGTATTTATATGATGCAGGTAAAAATCTATCAACATATACAGTTGGCCTGCTATATGTTCAGACATGTTGACACAGTAGCACCTGCCCTAAACGCTGCATTCCATACACAGGACAGTGAAAGCTGCTCATTGCTGATCATAGACAGTGAGTCTTAATACTGATCATTGACAGTGAGTCTTATTGCTGTTCATAAACAGTTAGTCTTATTGATGATCATAGGCAGTGAGTGCACAGTGCAGTGAGCAGTGAGTTTTTACCTCCAGGACTACATCAAATGACCCATACTGTAAAAGCTTCACCTGGAAACCAATATATTGTTAAGACACATGACCAGTCTAATGCCTCCTCAACAGTGAGTATCTTAAAGACTGACTTTATTAATGTCGTAAAATAACAAATATTTTACATATACATGGACCGGTGACAAATTAAAGGAGAAACCTGAATAAATGAGTGTAGGAACATAACGAATGTAGATATTTCAATTTAAATGTACTGCATGACACAATTAAGCAAATAGCATTCTACCAGGCATGTATAAAAATGCTGACCAGGCCAGGCTGACCGCGATATTGACCCCAGTACTTTACTGAGAAACTTTTTTTAGTTTTTAGTTTAATTTGTGACCCATCTGTTTACATGTATGAAGTATATCATTTGTTATCCTAAAACACATTCCATGAGTGTGTGCCTATGTATAATTGTACACTATGTAACTTGTGTGGAGGTTGAGTAGATCAGCCTTGAACAGCTACAATGTCAGTGTGGTGTGGTCAGATCTTGTGACCAGTAGGTCGGGGAAGGTGTTTCTTTGCCAGTAGAGGGCAACACAACCTATGGCTTGGCTTGAGCTGGTAAAATGCATTTGGAAAATAAATGGTTCCGGGGGGATATTTTTGAGGTTCCTCAAACTAAATCTGTGGGGGACACTATTTACTTGAAAGTTTAAGAGATTTGATCAAAGAAACCCTTTATTCGTTCCTTGAATAACCATTCACATAAGATTTTGGAGTCACCTTTTCAAAGGTATGTTTCTCAAATGGTTCTTTGAGGAGAAATAAAAAGGATTCATTTGAAATGCCCATTGACATGTTTCCTTGAAGAATTAGGAGTTCCCCTATAGTTTCAATGTAAGGAACCCCTTAAATATCCCCCAAAAACCTTTTCCTTTTGAAATGTAAAATGATAGAATGGTTGAGTCAACCCAAGGGGAGGTGCATGAAACAGGACCCAAATAACTGACAGACAATTACTCTCAATGTCCTCACACGGAAGGTGCTGTGGTTGCTAACTGTTCAGGAATTGCAAAACGCTGCCAATTTTCCTGTCATTTATATAGGAAAGGAGGGCCAAGCAATCTTCCACTAAATGTCAAGGTCACGTAATCTAAGGCTGCTGCCAGAACATGCCTGCCTTCTCTGAAAGACAAACTTTGTACAATGACATGGAGGAATCTTTTCATTTAACACGACTAGTTTACTCCTGTAGTAGGTCAGGTAGCTTGCACCTACGGAGTGATATGTGTCGTCTCGAACTCTGAATCCCGGGGTTCCTCATTTCGACATCAATCTTGTCCACACACGTAGACAGACAGATCCACTCGTCTTTCACAGGGATTTCACCTGACTCCTCAGCTATGAAGCCTGCAGGGGTGTATCTAGTCTTTGTGTTCCTAAGGCCTTCATTTCAGATCCAGATTCCATCTGTCTTTTGCACCACAGCACTGCCTGTCAAAGCATAGGATGTGCATTTCTTTTAAAGTGCCGCTTATCCTGTGACTGCGTATGAATGTTGCATTTACAATAGTCACTAGTGTGTTGCTAATTCCTGTCTTTTGAGCTACATAAGTGTCCTTGATAAAAACGTAGTGACTGTGGAAGAATCTCACAACAGGAGGCCTGTTCAGAGAAGTGTAGGCAATCATTAAATGAATGTGAGGAGACATTCTTTTGTGTCTTTTTTGTGCTCTTTAAACGTCTGTTGTGGGACATAGCATGTCAGGGCCATTATAAAATGTGAAAATCGGCTTAAAAATCAAAATAATAACTTTTGCCGTTGGTTCAGAAGCTTTTTGACTGATGGCCTCACATTCTCCTCCAGAATTATGGTAAAACATGGAATTAATGGATTGCAGGTGCTGCTCATTCTTGTATGTAGGGAGCACCAGTCATGGCTACCAATAAAACAGTAAATTTAAAGACCTAATGTTGATTTAGGATGAATTGGCTCATCATGATTGACCTGTAAGAAGATTAACCCTCACATGTTGCTGTTTGATGTTGAAATACAGTCTCAGGTAAGAATCTGACCCTACGCTCATGAGATCCTATGACAGTCCTACTAATCAGGCAGCTGGTTCGAGATTAATGTTACTGGGCCATATACTGTAAACTATAGTAAATCTTTTGTCAGCTTTATTTTTCTTTTTGACCTAACAATGGTAAAAGGATATACAGTATCTCACAGTATCTCACTACTTTACATTGTAGCAAAATGTCATATCTTCAGTGTTGTCACATGAAAAGATATTATCAAATATTTGAGGGGTGTACTCACTTTTGTGAGATACTATACATTGTTTATTACAAATCTCTCACCTTAATCAACACACCAGCAGGTTGTGGTATATGACAAACCTAGTACCAGAGCAAAAAGCTGTTCTGATGCACAACGCAACATACCGAACCAAGGTTTATTGGTCATGTAGCATGTTCTTTGGCATATTCTTTGGATCTGTGAAACCTAGGAAATAAGTGAGACCAGACCTAATAATGCTTGAGTAACCCAAATTTAGATGCTGACCAATAGGATTAACATGGAAAGTGTTATCTGGTGTGTCACTCGACAACACTTCATCCTAATGAAATTAGTGGAGTGGATCCAGAAGCAGTGTGGGCTGCTGGAGGTCATCTGCCTAAAATCATGACGAATGTAGCAGCGTTTGAAAGTGGCTGCGGCGGACATCCACTAACACCTGAGAATGTGGACGCTGGAATGTCAATGCTGTGATGGACCCTGTCACCCACCACCGGTGGCTTATGTCCCCATAGCAACTGAACATGTAAACAGACAGGTATGTCCATGTCGTATTTCATGGATCCATCTGCAGTGCATTAGACAGGTATTTAATGTCTTCATGCTGTGAGCTCATTTCTGTTCACTGGGTTTCCATGAACCAAAACCATTGGTATTGCTTTTGCTGGGATTTGGACGTCACTGTCCCTGGTGGACACTCTGGCAGCGGTGACAAGTGTTTGTGCAGGAAGGTAATGGGTTCTGACCAATAACATTCCTATAAGCACTCTCTTATCTCAGCCTGATTACTCTGAGAGAGGCTCTCTGGCTGGGGGCTTGGATGCTTGGGGCACTGGGGTCTTGGATGACTGGGGTCCTGGGGGCTGGGGTGGATTGCTACTAGAACTCTCTATCACAGAGTCTGATGGGGTAGCAAGGCTGTTAATATAGCATTGTGGTGACTTAATTGTTCATTGTGGATACTAATGATTGGTGTAACTTGTAATATGTGGAGCGTTTTGTCGTCTCAACAACGTACCCAATGAACAGTTCCTCAATAAGCTCCTTATAGGGCCTAGTTAGATGCTTCCTAAGCCATTGAGTGTATGATGGCCAACTAAACAATGGATAGCTACACTTTAAATCCATGTTTACTGTAAAGCTAGCGTCCCTGATGTCAGGAGTCACGGTGTGAGTAGGAATTTGAGTTGGTAGAAATGCCCTTCTCTTTCTTCCCTGTAGAGATTTAGCTGAGGATCTCTCGTGAGCTGAGGGACCCATCAGAGAGCAACGCTCAGGGCTTCTATACTTAGCTCCAATTGGGCCACTGAATGGAGGGCCAAGACTTATCTGACAGACTGTCATTGAAACCTGTGGTATTTTTAGAGCCGGTTAGCACTGGCTGAGCTGCAGCTGCCCCAGAGTTTAAGGGTTGTCCCTCTCCCCTTCGATCTCTCTCTCTCTCTGTGACAATGACACTCAGGGCGCCTCAGAACCACTGTGGTGGTGTTGACTCATAGACCAGGCACTCGGTGCGCCGTGTGGTCATTCATCAGGAGCTCCAGCAGCCCCCCGCCAGCCTGAACTTCCAGAAACCACGGGAAGTGGGGGACAGAAAACAGGAAAAACCGCGAGAGAAGTTGTACGGATCAGCATATTGCAGTTTGTCAGATCACCCAGCTCCCGTTTAGACCAGGACATGGTTGGTAAAATCTAAGACTCTTTGAAGACGTCAGAGACATTCTTGGTGAAGTGAAAGAGCGGGACTGGCAACTTACACTTTAGAGCAGGAAGTAAATTATCTCAAAGAGACATCCTCTACTGGGCAGAGCAGACGACAGCCATTTTAAGTAGCGCTGCGCCGCACTTGCACCTGTGTCCAAGCTTGTTCTAATCAAAGGGGGTGATGTCGTTTTAAAACACTGAAGAGTGGCTGTCGTTGGTGGTCTGTATGGTCAGTGTGGAACAGAGGAAGTGTCACGCTGGAATCACTGGTAGGTTTCTGATTCTAAGTGTTTTTATTAGTTTTTGATTTGAAAATGAGTACTGGTTTTGAATATTGAATAAGTTGTATTAAACCATCTGGGTTTGTTCACTGTGTGCCACCTATTTTGTTCAATAAATTTGTCATTTTAGATGACAACAGGAGGACTGCCTGGAGGGAAAGACCGGAGCACCTCATTGATAAAAGACACCTAGACACACCAGACACCTAGATGCCACATTTTAGACAGAATGTTCACAAAATCTTCTTACGCTAGAAAACAGCTCCAATGATCAAACCTACTGCTGGTACAAACTTACAGTCTTGGAGAACACAAATTAAAGTCAATCACAATACCATTTTGAAGAATTAGCTAAACCTGCTACAGAGACACTAGTATAGGAACAATGACATACTATTTTGGGCATTTTGATTCTGTGAATGTGTCTCTGGCAAGATAGCACATTAAAAGGTTCAAAAATACCAGGGGGTAGAATTTTTGGTCTACTGATTTCCCTTTAGTAGATAATTACACTTATGTTTGAGAGTTAACCATATTACTAAATACATTTTGGTGATATCTGACACAAGAACCCCATGCTTGGTGTGCGTCTTTATTTGGACAGACTATTTTAAATACTCTCCTGACTGAGCTACAGCACCAGCTGGGTGGACTGTGGACTGTTCTGACTGAATGACTGGCTACTGTCAGTACAAAGCTACACTTCCTCTCAGAGACATTATCATAGGGTGTTTTACTGGGTGATCTGTGTGCCATAGAGTATAGGATAATTGGGTGGTGAAACAGCCCTAGGACACTGAGAATGCTTTTGGAACTGTTTATAATATCCTCCTGTTACATACATACATACATACATACATACATACATACATACATACATACATACATACATACATACATACATACATACATACATACATACATACATACATACATACATACATACATACATACATACATACTGTACAGTGTATGTGTATATATATATACACATACACTGTACAGTACTGTGCAAAAGTCATAGGCGCCTGAAAGTCAAACTAAAGCCATGTATTTGGGTAGTAAGTGTTTATTTGTGGGGGGAAAATATAGACAAAATCTATTAAATTGTCCACTAGATAACCTTAAAAATGAATGGCTTTAATACTGGACCTATCCAAAGTGATGCAGTAACTTTATTGTTACTGGATAGCCTTCTTCTAGATTGGTTTGCTCTAGAGACGAACAAGAAACTCCTTATCCAGAATGTATTTGTTTCGCCCCTCAGACCGAGTAAGACAACATGGACATATTCGGCGGTGCTCCTCGCGTGCTGGGCTACTTGCGTCCCGTGGTGGCGCAGTGTGGCGATGACGCCGTCCTGCAATGCAAGATCGGAGGAGACCCCCGGCCCGAGGTGATCTGGGAGAAGAAGAACGTACAGATCCTGTCGGAGGGACGCTACAGGCTGTCGGAAGAGGGCAAGGCCTACTTCCTGCACATCACTGGGGTCAGGCTGGAGGACGCAGGCCAGTACATCTGCAAGGCCAGTAACAGCGTCGGGGAGACGTGTGCCCCAGCCACTTTGAAGGTGGAGAGTCAGGAACAACAGGGGGCGCAGAAACAGACTACAGTATTAAATGGGGTGCAGCAGATCAGGCTAGTAAATGGAGAGTCGGCGGGGGCACAGAACGGGGAAAGTAGAAGGCAACATAGCAGTGAATCGGGAGGGCAAAAAAAACAGAACGGAGAAAATGGACTCCTAGAAAATGGGGAGAATAGAGGCAAAGAGAACAAAGCGGTGGAACTGCAGAACGGCACGGTAGAACAACAGAATGGAGCGGTAGAACAACACTACAGAGCAGTAGAACAAAAGACTGGAGCAGTGGACCAACAGAACGCAGCAGCAGAACAAAAGAACAGAGCGATAGAACAAAAGAACGGGGCTGTGGACCAACAGAACACAGCAGCAGAACGAAAGAACAGAGCAATAGAACAAAAGAACGGAGCTGTCAGTGCGAGCCAGGTAAAGTCGCAGCCATATGATGAGGAGCCCCTGCTGTCCGACGACAGGCCTCGCTTCCTCATCAAGCCCCTCTCCCTGAGGGTGGACCGCGGTGAAGACGCAGCCTTTTCCTGCAAGCTATCCGGGAACCCTCTACCCCAGGTGGAGTGGGAGAAGGACGGGAAGAAGCTGAGCGACATCTTCGAGAGCGCCCACTTCAACATCAACAGCCAGGAAGGAGGCTGGTTCCAGCTGAGGCTCTTCCGGACTAGGCTACCCGATGGGGGCGTGTACACCTGCAGGGCCCATAACAGCCACGGTTCGGCACTGGCCGGTGCAGTTTTGCTCGTGGAGCCCATCCCTGAAAGGCAGGAGAGTGGGGTGTCTAACTCTAACGGGCAAAGCGTCAGCCAGGCATCGCCACGCAGTACGAGGCACAGGACTGTCCGTCACGGTTCGTCAAGACTGCCGGACGAGCCCAGTCTGAACTCGTCCAAGGTGAAGAAGTTTGCGGTGTCTGAGGGGAAGCACGCTAAGTTCCGCTGCTTCGTGACAGGAAAACCCAAGCCCGAGATCATCTGGAAGAAAGACGGAGTTCCTCTTGAGGCCGGGAGGCGTCACCTCCTGTTTGAGGACAGAGAAGGTTACTATACACTCAAGGTGATGTACTGCAAACAGCAGGACACGGGCCTCTACGTGTGTGCTGCTTCCAACGCCCTGGGGCACACCCTCAGTGCCGTTCACCTGACTGTCAAAGGTAAGCACTGGATCAGACCTTTCTCTTCACACAATTCATTTTTCCTTACTCTTCCGTTGTACCATACATTTTTCTATCCCTCTTTAATAATTATCAATCAATCAATCAAATTGATTTATAAAGGCCTTTTTACAACAGCCGTTGTCACAAAGTGCTTTTACAGAGACACCTGGCCTTAGACCCCAAGGAGCAAACAACAGTAGTGTTGAATTTCAGTGGCTAGGAAAAACTCCCTAAGAAGGCCGAATTTTAGGAAGAAACCTAGAGAGGACCCAGGCACAGAGGGGTGACCAGTCCTCTTCTGGCTGTGCCGGGTGAGATATTAAGAGTCCAATTGGAACATTTCTCTGGGCTAAATCCAGAGTCTATTTGATTTTAGACTAGGTCAAAAGTATGACCAGGTGGATAAGGACAGGGACAGCAACGGGGCCCCCAAACCAGGTACCAGGTGTGGACCAGGACCTCATCTCCTCCTAAAATTTAAAACTGGGGAAGACTGAGAAAAGTTAGGCAGTCCAATTATGGTTGACCTTCATCATGCTATTCAGGTACAATTACTTATACTTCATAGAGATAACATAGAGATGGAGTTTGATCTTCAGCTGTCTCAGCAATTTGCTCTATATAAAGAACATTAGACTGTGGAAAGGTATTGCTAACGAAAATAACATTTGAGTCACTCCCGGTTATTGTGATCATCATACAAAAATCCCAGGGAAGTGTCACCATAACACACATGCTGACAAAGCTAGCTACATCTGTTAAATGGTATTAGTCAGTGCAAGCATTCACATCCCTTATCTGGCAGATAGTTATTCAAGCAATAAGGCACCACAGTATGGTATATGCTCAATATACTACAACTTAGAGCTGTCCTTAGGCACAAAGCATTTCAGACTGCCTGGATTTAGCACTGTGCCATGTTATATTGGCAATATACCACCAACCCTCAATAAACCAATGGAATTGGAACAATAAAGTGATGTGACATCATACCTCTGGTACATGGTCTCACATATCATGGATTTGATCCAATCTGTATTAAGGCTTTGAGCCACCTGGTTTATAATTTAAAAGTTAGGCACAAGGAATTGTGGTATATCAGCCCTTAATTGGCCTTATACCAAAAACTCCTGAGGGACCTGCTATTATTAACTGGTTATTAACACAACAACTTTCAGCCAATCAACATTCAGAGTTTGAACAAACAGTTAATAATGCTAATTTCGATTAGTGTAGTCTTCCAATCCTAGGCTCCTCCTTGGTATCTCCCTCCTCCCCTAGCTTGCCTTCCCCCCTTACCTCCTGCATACCACCCTGCTACTAACCCCATGGGGCCTATATTTAGATGCTGAATCATGTTGTGTATGTCTCCTGTCAATGACAAAATGTTGAACCTAAGACAACTATTCAGCTGTGTTGTTGAGCATTTTGACCCAGGCCAAAGTCACAGCAATGTCAAAGATTGGAATCATCTAGAAATGTAGCTGAATAATGTATGTTAAAATGCTGCAATCAATCACTGAGCATGTCATACTGTATGCCAGGGGTGTCAAACCGGTTCCACGGAGGGCCGAGTGTCTGCAGGTCTTTGGGTTTTCCTTTAAATTGGTTCCCAGGTCAGACCTGAACAACCAGGTGGGGGTAGAAATTAACCAATTAGTGAACTAATTAATCAATCAGGTACAAGGTGAGAGCGAAAACCTGCAGACACTCGGCCCTCCGTGGAACCGGTTTGACACCTGTGCTGTATGCAGTGGCTCAAGAAATGCCTTGTACCTGAACCCAAGGAATTGAAAGAGTGTGAATGTCCTTAGCGGGCTCTACAGGCACAACACAGAGATATTTTCCAGGCTGAATGCAAACAATCCATTAGACAACCTGCTCATTACCTCCTTTCCGAACCCTGGGCAGACCCGGCGGTGCGTTTCAAGCGTTCGCTGCAGGACGTGGAGGTGAGAGAGGGGGCCACGGCTGTGTTAGAGTGCGAAGTACCCAACGACGGCATCCCCGCTGCCTGGTACCTGGAGGACCAGAGACTGCAGCCGGGTGGGAAGTACGGCATGGAGCAGAAAGGCACGAGACGTAGGCTCACCATCGCAGGCGTAGGAGCGGACGACGACGGAGTCTACCTATGTGAGATGCCAGACGGAGGGAAGAGTATCGCGGAGCTGGCCGTCAAAGGTAGGTAGACATCTTACGGTAGCGCCTCAGTCATTAATATGTTCCGTCAATACAGTCTAGGAGAGATGTCAAATTGTTTGAGCATCACAAGAACTGAAACGACTTTCAATCCAAATGATATAGGGCTTTACAAACATACAGTACATGACAACTCATCTCTATGTCATCCCCAGGCACAATTGTTAAAAAACTTCCTCGCAAAGTGGACGTGTTGGAAGGGGAGAACGCAGCATTCTGTGTGGAGGTGGAGGAGGACGACATGGACGTCCACTGGTTCAAAGACGGTCTGAAGCTACACGAGAGCCACCAGACCATCCTCAAGTCATTCGGTAAAACCCACGTCCTGGTCTTTGTCAGCGTCTCCCACGTGGACACCGGGGTCGTGACCTTCGTCGTGGGAAGATCCAAGACCTCTTCACGGCTCAGGGTCAAAGGTGAAGTAGGTCCATCCAGTGTCAAGGTGGCAGTAGGGTGGAAATTCCACCTATCACGTAAATCTGCAAGAGACACATCGGCCAGCTGACTGAAACGTTGTGTCAACGTTATTGTCAAGCGTTGCTTACCGTTCTCCTGTCT
Organism: Esox lucius; assembly: GCF_011004845.1. Classification (NCBI taxonomy): domain Eukaryota; kingdom Metazoa; phylum Chordata; class Actinopteri; order Esociformes; family Esocidae; genus Esox; species Esox lucius. The sequence continues at coordinate 13,377,054 of NC_047590.1, forward strand.
ATGTTACTGTCCAGCTGCCAGACACTGTCCTCCCGCCTGTCCGGTGGGAGTGAAGATGGACCTGGACGGGCCCAGCAGTGTGCTCCTCTCCTGGGAACCGACCCCTGCCAGCCAGACCACCACACGCTCCGTCTATGTCCTGGAGAGACAGGAGGTGGGCTCCCAGGAGTGGTTGAGGTGTCAGACGTCCGACGCGGCCACCTCCACAGAGGTGACGGGCGATAGCGTGCCCTGCGAGGGGAATTATCGATTCCGCGTCTGTTGCGTCAATAAGTACGGCCGTAGTGGACACGTGGAGTTCCCTAAAGCCGTTCATCTTGGTGAGTCCGTCCTCTATCCTTACAATTTTTCCATTTCAAGAGTTGGAAAATCTTTGACAGGAAAGCAGCACCTTCCAACTTCATACAAAACTGTTTATTATTTCCCCAACTTTACTGTAGGGTAACGTAACATACACATTTTATGTGAATGTTTAGACTCTTACAAAATGCATACAGCACTACTGGTATCTTTAAAGCACAGCACAAGACTGAGAAGCTCCAAATATTATCTCAACCCTCATCCAGTACCGGGCCCCAAGATCAGGGCACCTCTCCAAAGCTGCGAGGTGACAGAAGGGGAGGACGCCCTGTTCACCATCGATCTGTCAGTGATGGTAACGGGCACCTGGTTCCTGAACAGTACCCAGCTCCAGGACAGCCAAAGCTATTCTATCCAACAGGCCAAGACACAGCACTCCCTGGTCATCCACAGTGCCAGGATGGAAGACAATGAAGCAGAAGTCACCTTTATTGCCAACGGAGTCAGAGACTCTGCAGTTCTCAAGGTTCAGAGTAGGTATTCTGAGAACGCTGCGTTGTGAATAACATGATATGAGCTCCAAGCCTTAGACTAGCTGTATTCTATGTTTCTAAAGTATTGTTTTGACTGCATGAACTGTGTACTTTTACTGCTTGCACTTGTTTCACCACTAATGATTCCATTACAGCTGCAGAGGTGAAGTTCAGCCCCTTGTCAGAGTCAGACTGTCATAAAAGGGTGGAGACTGGTGACCCCGTGGTGCTGTACTGCGAGGTGTCCCGCCCCTCAGCCACGGTAGCCTGGTTTAAGGATGGGGTGAAGCTGCAGGTGACGGAGGGCCTCAACATCCAATCAGAGGGCAACATGAGGAGGATTGTTATCCAATCTGCTGAGGTCACTGACTCAGGCGTGTACACATGCGAGACGACAAGTGATGCCATCAAATTCAATGTGAAGGTTGAAGGTGAGTTGATGTGTGTCATGCTTGTTTGGCATGTAGACCATTTCCATGCATTGAACAACCAGGACTGTTAAATTTTCAACATAAACATTCTACAATTGGAGTTTCTGTTTTGGTCAATCATTTGTTACAGAACACATGGGTTCTGATTGCCCAATCATCTGACTTCTTTCACTCTGGAATTCACTCAGGCTGCTCATAATGGAAGTTTTTTTCAAATGGAAGTCAAAGGTGGATAGCAGATTCAATGTCTCCTCTGAGGGAATTATTATGCTTTTCTGTATTTCTGACATGCCAGTCAACTCTGTTTTTGTTGTTGTTGACAGAAATCTTCTGGTAGCGTAAGCTAGTGTCTTCTGTTCAAAAACAAATTCACTTTGAAAATGTTCTTCATCCCATCCCCCCTTCGTCACTGTCTGATTGTTCAAATTTGCACCTAAAAAAACATCTGGAAAGCATGCCGTAACATTCCACAACACAATTAACCCAGTAGGCCTTTTCATCCAAACTAGAAGGCATCCCTATCCATGATCATCCCCTCTCACTCCCCAACTCAGTTAAATAATTGATACCGGGGTGTTGAAGTTCATGCAGTCCCCCTGGAGACTGCTGAGCTAGAGAATTGTAACAATCTGACTGTTTTAATTCCATAGCATTTAAAATAAAATCACTGTAAAGCACATTGAATTGCTTCTATGTATGAATTGTGCTATATAAATAAACTTGCTTGCTTGCTTCCATATAAGGTCCCCCTGTGCAATTCAGTGACATCCCTGAGGAGGAGCTTCAGAAGTCTGCCACAGAGCTGGATCCTGTGGTGCTCACCTGTAAAGTCTCCAGAGAGGATGCCAACACTACCTGGTACACTGCTAACATACACACAGCAAAAAAAAAAGAAAAGACAATGGTCCCCAGCTATCAAATTCAATTGTGTTTGTCAAATGCTTTGTAAACAGCGGGTGTGGAATCATTGCTTCCTTTTATAAAAATGTAGTTAACAAGGGAAAGACATAGGAACAGACAATAAAAAAGAAATGTTCCAGGTATAAAGACGGGCTAGAGGTCCAGGCCAGCGACAACATCACAATCCAGGCAGAGGGCACCCTGAGGAGACTGATCATCCGCTGTGCTGAGACCACAGACGCAGGAACCTATAGATGTCAATCTGGAGACAATGGCCTCTCATTCACTGTTAACATCAAAGGTATTTACTTTATGCTTGTGTCAGGTCCTGGCTGGGGTGCCTCTAGGCATCTCTCTGTGCCCTGGGGCCACAGCCAGGGGGCTGCCTGTGGGGATGCCTGTAGGCATCTCTGCGCTGCTGTTTCTGCTATCCCCAATCAGAGGCAGCTGCACCTTGTTGACTCTGATAAGGGACCCTATTTAAGTTCAGTTGTTTTTTTATTTAGTTTGTGGATTATTGTTTGTGCCAGCTATTTGTTTGTTTGTTTGTTTGTTTGTGTGTGTAGTTTTAGCACAGTTCTCGGTTTGCCTCTCCTTCTGTTACTGGAAGAAGGTTAATAAAATCATGTTACCTGTACTCGCTCTGCGGCTCGTGTCCTGTCCCTCAACCATGACAGCTAGCCAATATGTTTTTATGTCAGGTAGCCAATGAAGTCAGTGTTATTTTGTTTTATCTATTGGACTGATGTAGCTACCTTAACGTATTTTGGGTGCTGGTATTGTTCCTATATTTAAGTGCAGGAACACCACAATACTTTTCAGCATATATTCTATAAAAGTACCTCAAGCAGTAGAACAATTGAGATCTCTGTCAGTTCTTGAAAGCTCTTGCAGAAGTCCCTAATCAGACGAGATAGAAGGTTATAGTGCCTGCAAGCTTCAAACGTACACTATATGACTTTACTGACGATGACAATGCTGGCACCCAGGTAAGTGTTTGCCGTCCCCAAATAAGCACTTAAGGGAAACCTGTCCTTATAATGCAACTGAATAATACTAATTATTTTCCTTTCCTGAAACCCAGAACCTCCGGTAATGATCGTGGAACCCAAGGAGGATGTGGTCATTGAAGCTCCCGTCTCCGAGCAGGTGGTCCTGCAGTGTGAGCTGTCCCGCTCCGCCGGTGAAGTCCACTGGTTTAAGGACGGCCTGGAGGTCCTGGAAACGGACAACGTTCAACTGACAACTGAAGGACCATACAGAAGGCTGACCGTCCTCCACGGGTCACCAGAAGATTCCGGAGAGTATGTCTGCGACACCAACGGGGACTCTGTGTTTTTCCAGCTCACCGTAACAGGTAAAACAATGCCAGGGTTCATCCTTGGTTCGTAACCGATGTTCGCTGGTCTACTAACAAACCAATTCATCTTTTCAGACAACTCATTCATTTATGACCCTTCAATTTATATCCTCATGAACCTTCAATTTATATCCTTCTATTTATATTTTCAAATCCCCATTTTCCTGTGTCAGAGCCTCCGGTGCGGATCGTCTCCCCCACCGAGTCTGAGCTAGAGCTGACCAGTCTGGCCTCTGAGAGGCTGGAGCTCAGCTGTAATGTCTCCCACCCTGACGCCCGGGTACGGTGGTACCGAGACGGACTGGAGGTGGAGGAGAGTGCCTCTCTCACCCTGGAGGTCCAAGGAGGCCGCAGGACACTGGTCATACCCATGACCACCGTGAATGACACGGGAGAGTATGTATGTGACACAGAGGACGACTCTGTCACGTGGCTGGTCACCATTACAGGTACGTGGTGATACCTGGATTTAAGTCGTCAGCTATGTGAGGGTCTTGTAATTCAGGCTTTGATTTTAGGATTTTTATTCAAGTCAAACTAATTGACATGATATTAATAAGCTGTTCGTTCCTAAAAAGAATAGACATTTTATTGGACTATATTATGTGTTTTTGTGAGTTGTGCTTTAATGCTGATATTCTGACCATATAATGGAAAATGGAAATGCTATATTTTCCTCTTAGAACCTCCTGTGAAGTTTGCCCGGCCCAAGAACATGTCTGACAAAATTGACCATATTTCTGGAGAGCCAATTGTCCTGGAGATTGAAGTGTCTCGGACCAGCGCGGAGGTGATCTGGATGAAGGATGGACGGAAGATAGAGGAGAGCAGCGATGTCTCCGTCGTTGTGGATGGACTCATCTGCCGCCTCACCATCCAAAGGGCTACTCCAGAAGATTCTGGGAAATACACATGTCTTGGCTCAGATGATATCATCCACTTCCAGGTCAAGGTGTCAGGTAAGGATGGCTCATCAATATCAATAGATCGTTTAGATCTAGTCCAGTTAAATTAAATTGAGAGATTGTTTAAAATTAATATGTACATATTGTACAACAGACTAACAAGGGTTTTCATGTCCTAAAATATCTGTATTTCAATAGAACCACCAGTGAGCATAGTGAATAGATCAGAGGTGAAGACGGAGGTCAAGTCTCTGCTCTGTGATGACATCGAGTTGGAGTGTGAACTCTCCAGGGCTAACGTCGTCGCTAAATGGTACAAGGATGGCCACCGATTCGATGGGGACGAGCGGTTCTGTGAAGAAGAAGAAGGCAATTTCCGCTCCCTGGTGATCCTCAACGCAGAGCTGGAAGATTCCGGAGACTATTTTCTGGATGTCGGAGATGACAACATTACTTTCCATGTCACTGTGCAAGGTAAAGTATCACCCAATGACAAGTCACCTCCTAATGTTTACAAATCAGTGACTGGTGGAGACCTAAGAGAATTGGCGAGACATCTTTTCCATCAGATGGCTGTCCATGTCACCGTGTAAAGAATAAAAACGCCTACCTAATGCCGTTTTGATAGATACAAACAAATCAACATGGTGAAAATAATTAGTCCTGGCCCTGTCAAAGGTAAAGGTGCTGCTATTTATGTGTTGGATACACCTGTCAAATCGGCGTCCCTTTTGAACTAAAGCTAAATGTCGTTCTCTTCCTACATATTCAGAGCCTCCGGTGACCATCCTGGGGAACTCGGAGAACCCAGGCTACCAGGAGATGGTTGCGGGAGATGACCTGATCGTAGCCTGTGAGGTATCGAGGGCCAACGCCCCTGTCCAGTGGTACTGTAACGACAGACCGTTGACAAGTGATGACCGGACCTACATTGAGAGCTATGGCACTCTAAGGAAACTAATCCTTTCTGACGTTCAGCCGTCCGACTCTGGGAAGTACACGTGTGACGCCATCGGTGACAAGTTGGTCACCATGGTGAAGATACAAGGTAACTGACTGCCCTGTATACAACAGTGTTTACATGAGTACTGTGAATAAGTCCATGTACACAGTGGAACAGAGGTTCATGTTGAAAAAGGACCTTCTCTCGTTCTAATTCTAGTCTTTGTTCACTCTCACTATCATACTCTAACTCCATGTTTCTACGTTCTTCCATCCTTTGCTCTTAGACTCCCCTGTCACCTTTGTAAACAAACAGGAAGTGAACCTTGTCACGGGTTACGAGGCAGAGAGCGTGACACTGACAGGGGTCGTGTCGAAGGAGAACGCTGCCGTTCGCTGGCTCAAGGACTGGGAGCCTGTCATCGGGGACCGCTTCCACGTGGGCGTTGACGGCGCCACACGTTTCCTTACCATTGACCCTCTGAGACGGTCAGACAGTGGAGAATACACAGTGGACGCCAACACAGACGAGATGCACTTCAGTCTGCTGGTCAAAGGTGGTTAACTTCTGTAGTCCCGTTCTGTTGGTGGTTGAATAGCTGTAGATATGGAGGAAACTGTATTTCCCAATAAGAAAAGATGAGAAAGAAGGGACATTTTCATGTTTTGATTTGTTATAAATGACTGACGCCAGTCTTGACTAAAGCACAATGAGGTTAAGGAATTATGATTAACATTTTATAGAGGTGTTAGATTTCACCAATCTCTCTCTCCCCTGGTCCCAGGGATGAGAGTGAAGTTTGCCAAGTCGCTCCACGACACCTTAGCCCACGCGGACGGCATGGTGACCATGCGCTGCGAGGTTTGCAAGCCCAAGGCGGACGTACAGTGGCTGAAGGATGGCGTGGAGATTGTGCCCAGCCGAAGATTCACTATCCGCGCCGACGGCGTGGAGCGAAGCCTGACCATCCACAGGCTAGTCAGGGAAGACGCGGGGGAGTACGCTTGTGAGTCCAAGGACGACCGCACCGCCGCCAGGCTCAGAGTGGAGAGTGAGTACTATAGCCCTACAAATGGGGTGTGCAGGTTTTTCATTCCGGGACCTGGTCCTGTCATCCACATTTTGTGTAAACAGGATTTCGTCAGGCCCTTGTTAGCTGAACCAAGTGTGTTTGACTGGTGTAAGCCACCTCCTAAAATCCCCCCCCCCCCTTCACCCGTGCAGTGCCCCGTGTGGTGGAGTTTCTGACGGATCTCCACAACACCATGGTGCTGGAGGGAGAGGACGCCATCTTTAAGTGCGTGCTGTCACCGGAGGACGTGCAGCTGAAGTGGATGATGGACGGCGAGCCCATTGTCATGGGCGACCGTTTCCAGTCGACACAGAACGGCCTGTGTCACAGTCTGGTGATCAAGAGCTGTCAGATACTGGACTCCTCCAAAATAACCGCTGAGGCAGAGGGGAACGTGTCCAAGGCTACCCTCAAAGTGCAGGGTGAGTCCCCAGGACACGGGGATCATACGTGCCAGATACTTAAAAAATACTTCAAGGTGCATTTGATTTTGCTCAGCCACTTGTATTGGAGTGTTCTGAGTTTAACTGTCAAAGTTAAATAATCCCTCAAACATACACCCAAGAACAGTTTTGGTGAATTTCACGAAATATGTTGTAGATGGAAAATGTATGGCCGGTGAGCCATTTTTCTAACAGTAAACCTGTTCCCCTTCCTGCACTGTCCAGAGGCTCAGGTGACCTTCACCAAGAAAACGGAGGCGGTGATGGCCGATGAGTACGGAGACGCGACATTGGAAACTGAGGTCAGTCTGGAGACGGCTGAGGTCCAATGGATGAGGCAGGGCGTTGTCATCCAGCCTGGACCGCGACACATCCTGAGCCTGAATGGTCGGAAACGCACACTGACCATTTGTAACCTCACCCTCTCTGACCGAGGAACGTACCGCTGTGAAACTCTGCACGACCGCACGCAGGTCAAACTCAACGTGGAGCGTAAGTCCAACTTACATTTACACAATGTCATCGGTTAGAAGAATCACAAATGTCTCCAGGACGATGTTGCAGTCGTTTTGTATAGCAGCAGATGAAACAACATGTCCAACCCCATCCCACACAAAAAAACATTTTTGAAAGAAAAGATATACTGTACATACAGAAAATCATACAGAAGACATGCCATATCATATATTTCAAAACATAAGTATGTGTTCCAAATACATTGAATTACAACACGTCACATGTCACAAATACACAAAATGCTTTTTTGTAGAGGTGGCAACTCCTTTGTCTTTAAATGTAGTTGCTGTCAACAAGTTAAAATTAATATTGACCTTCACAATCAGGTATGGTACCACCAGCAGTCAGATATTAAAATAACCACGAGTAAAGCCCTGCTGGTGAGGAACGTTGATGATGAAATATTTTTTGAGTTACTATACTAGCCTATAGACAATAGAGTAATGCGTGGCTAGAAATGTCCCTTGGCTATAGGTATGTTATTATTTCGCCATACGTCAACTTATGTATCTCCACTGACAGCCCGTAAAATTACCATCCGCAAGGGTCTGGTTGACATGGAGACCTTTGAGCGGGAGACGGCCTCGTTCGAGGTGGAGCTGTCTCACGCTGACGTGGAGGGCATCTGGCAAAAAGACGGAATCCGGATCAAACCTAACAACAACTGGCGGGTGAGCAGCAATGGGCTGGTCCATGGCCTCACGCTGTCCAACCTCACCCTGGAGGACACAGGCACCATCGCCTTCTCTGCAGAGGGCCTCCGGACCTCCGCAAGGCTCATTGTTAAAGGTGATGTCAAAAGTCACCCAATCAGGGGTCTTGATTCAATGTAGCTATAGTTTGGCCATATGCCAGAGGTTTAGTGGGACAGCGTATTTAAAATGTATGGCAATTTACCTGTGTTAACAGCATATGCTGGCTCATTCTAAAATGACTTTAAAGGGGTCGTTAGAAAGATCTTCAACACACGAATACCAAACAGTGTGAGTCATAAAGGATATTGGGTAAAAAGGCTATTTGACATGGAATACTTCCCAAATGTGTCTTTCCCATCAAAACAAAAAAGGTTTTTTATTGTTGGCATATTCATACTCAGTAGATATGGCATCTTTCCAAATAAAGTAAAAATAAAGTTATGGAGAAAACTATGATAGGCATCACTTCCAAGCAATGGAGGAATACAAAGGCTGAAATAGTCCTGAAAAGTGAGCTGTTGGCCATATTTCTCCTCAACACGTAGCCATCTAGCTACCTACCTAGTAAGCTACACAAATGTCCGATGCCACTAGCCTAGGACACAAGTGTTTTTGCTCTGGTAGGAATAAACCACAGGCTATAAAAATGGCTATTATAACAGGCTATTATAACATTAGCTAGAACACCATACTAGATACCCACAATGCACAGGATTCTGCTCCCAAGGCTATCTAGAGGTATAAACACATTTTCCCCTTGTAGATGTTAGAGAGCTGAACATATTGCTTCACTAACATGTCAATGGCTCAACGTGCGATGCTATTCAAAGAAACTAATGTAAAAATGTGTTGATAAGCACAATAGAAAATATACACATTGTCAAAAACAATCAACAAAATGACAAAAAAACAAAGGCTCTCTATCGCTCTCTCTATATATAGAGACCCCAGTGTCAATTGTGAAGAAGTTGGCAGACCTGAGGCTTGAGAAGGACTCTCCAGCCACACTGGAGTGTGAGCTGTCCAGACAAAATGTGGAGGTCAACTGGCTTAAGGTAAATGGAATAAAATGAGAACGAGAGGTAGGAAGAGTACCACAATACATGTGTTTCCCTCTCTCCTGTCTTGGCTGTAGAATGGGACGGACCTGAAGCCAGGGAAGACCCATCACCGCATCTACTCCATGGGGAGAAAGCGTTTCTGCCAAATCCTGCAGTGTGCTCTCTCTGATTCAGGCACCTACACCTGCGATGCAGGAGACACCAGCACGTCCTGTAAACTGGAGGTCTATGGTAACATGCTTCCCATTCCGGTGAATTTAAACACCATCTCACTAGCCTCCACCAATGCTACTCTTCACTGACCTCTAGTGTTGAGTGCTAGAGATACATGTTGACTGGAAGCACACACAGCCGGCCTGGTGTTATGTGCTACTGCCACCTAGTGGTAACAGCTGTCTGACTGGAATGCTTTCCACGTCCCGTTTACGCGGGCACACTGTGTAACTAGTGTCGGCGTTGTTGAAACAAACTCACCGTCTCCCCTGCACAGAGCCTGAGCTGCTGGTGCTTCATGGGCTGGAGGACCTGTATGTCCTAGAGGACCAGAATGCGGTCTTCATGTGCGAGGTGTCCATGGAGGACGTGGCCGGAGAGTGGTACAAGGACGGACACAAAATACGGCCCAGCAGCACCATCAAGATACGCACCGAGGGTCCGCAGACACTCCAGTCAGCCAGTCCTTCAGACGCTTACTCTTTGAATGGATGATAGTGTTGGGTGTTCATTAACATTCCTGCGTTTCTCCCTCCAGGGACCAAACACTTCCTCCTTATGTGCAGCGTAAAAGCGGAGGACTCAGGGGAGATCCGTTTTGTGGCCAGACAGACAGAGTCGACTGCCTACCTAGAGGTGGAAGGTATAGCTTTAGCTGTTGTTCTGGGTGACATAGCTGGTGTAATCGGACCTCGGATCAGTTCTCATCTCCGACTTATTTGGGCTTTGCTCACGTTCCCCACAGAGGCACCCGTGTCTATTGTGAAGCCCCTGAGAGATCGCACGGCTCTGGAGAAGCACCGCGTGGTTCTGGACTGCACCGTGTCCACACCGCGCTGTGAGGTCACATGGTACCGGGGCGAGACTGAGCTGGTATCCTCAGAAAGGCTACAGATCCACAGTGACGGTTGTTATCATAAACTGACCATACACGAGGCCACTGTAGAGGACGAGGGCAGCTACACCATAGAGGTTGACCAGCACAGGTCCACAGCCAGACTCTTGGTTGAAGGTGAGTTCATGTTGATGGACGTATTGTTAATTTTATTTTCCTACTGTGACACACCGTCTCGTCTGTCTTTCTTCACATGCCTCGTTCCGCTTCACACACATTGTTCCTTTTTGTGGAAAAAGAGTCCAGTCTCATTTAGCCCTCCTCACACTCCCCCTCTCTCGTTTCTCTTTGCTCCGCCAGCTCAGTCCCTGGTGATAGAGGAAGAACTGGAGGATGTGGAGGTGACAGCACCAGACCAGGCCTGTTTCCAGTGTAAAGTGTCCGTGGCCATCAACAGGCCACCACTGTGGACTCTGAATGGGGAGACTCTAACATCAAGCCCTGAGGTGCGCCTGGAGAACCATGGGACAGTCAACAAACTGACACTGAAAAAGACCAGACCAGACATGAGCGGGACAGTCACCTTTGCTATGGGCAAGGCCAAAAGCAGCGCCAAGCTTAAAGTGATGTGACAACAGAGAGATGGGTAGCTTTGACTCTCATACAGTGCAGCATCGAAAGTCTGTGAATGTTTAGAAATGTTTAGAAGGTATTGTAAATGACAACGGAATGTCTGATCAAGAAAAGGGCTAAAGTGATGTGTTACGCACAAAACAACAGTTTTAGGATCAAATGTGCTGTTTAACTCAGAATGATTGTGGCGGTGACTTAAGCTTATCTTAAATCAGTCATAAAGGGCAGAAAGTAACTTCAGAGAGAAAGTTAAAGGTGAAGTTAGTGCAACATTTGGATGTTTGGGGGCACTAGGGTGTTTAGTATAAAGCAGCGTATGTCCTGGTGTGAGTTGTCAAAAAAGTGAGCAGAACCTTGTAGTTCACAAACCCAGCCCTTATTATCCCCACCAAATTGAAATCCAGAACCCTGATAGAATCTGTAGGCTGATACATGTTTTCATGTTCATTTTAAATTATTTGGTTTATTCCATTCCGTGGCCTACAGCCTACAGATTCTAGTTTTACAATAAGATGAGGCAATAACACAATTGGCTGTGCACATTTACAGTTTTAACGCAGTCCCACCCCCGACAAAACACTATGCCGGTTTCAGCTAGTGTATATCTGCCAAAATGTAACCTTATAAATGATGTATGATGCATGGGTGTGGATGAATGGGTATGGGTACAAACAGACTATACACATCTGTTACACGTATTTATTTGGAAAATATATTGATTGGAAAATAGCAATTTTTTGTACAATAAAAATAATTGCTCACTTGATAAATAAACTTTTCTATGGATTTTGATATATTTTGAACATTTAACAGACATCCATAGTTTGAATGAAGGGTTATTTCATCGGTCAGCCTCTTAGGGCTTTGCGCATGTATTTTACACAGCAAAAAAAAAAGTATTATCAAGTGTATTTTTCTTGATTTCTGGTAAAAAATCTAACAATCCTTAAAAGAAAGATTTTTCTTAACAAGCTAAAGTTGTATTAAATCATACCGCTTGTTTTAAGAAAATAGGCCTTGTATATTAAGTAATTTGTCTTGTAACATTCACAGGTAATTTCACTTATTTCAAGCAAATATCTCCTTAAATATAGTAAAAAATGTTGCAGTGTAGAGCTTAAAGTACAGTATGTTTTCCCTTCTGATTATGCTTCAATTTGAAAACTAGTCCTTTTGTGTCACTGAGGACACCATACCCCAACAGAAAAGCACTAGTTATTCTATTATTTGTATTTATGTAAGATTTTCCTATTACATACAGTTCCATATGATTACTGCTAGGTTACAGCTATTCAATCATAAGTCACCTGAATATTTCATAATAAAGTGCCTCTTAAAAGTATTCACCCCTCTTGGATGTTTGCAAATGTGTAACAAAATGAATATGTAAACGGATTTAATTAAGAGTTTTTGCCACTGATTTACACAAAAAGTAAATAATGTAAAGTGAAATAAAGGGAATAAAACCTGCAAATGTACATTAATTACAAATATAAAAACAAGTATTTGTCCCTTTATCAATACTTGTTAGAGGTACTTTTGGCAGCAATTACACCCATAAGTCTATTCACATAAGTCTCTCAGCATACCAGCAAAGCGCATCTGAATCTATTCTTCATTGCAACATTGCTCAAGCTTTGTCAAGTTGAATTCAAGGACTTCTCCCTATTTTTCTTCAAGGACCTCTCTGTATTTTCTCTATTCATGCTTCCCCTCAATCCTGACCAGTCTTCCATTTCCTGCCCCTGAGACGCATTCCTGTAGCATGATGCTGACTCCACTATGCTTCAAAGTGGGGATGATGGTCTCAGAATGACGTGCAGTGTTAAACATTATCCATAGCATTGAGGCCAAAAAGCTCTGTTTTATTTAATGTTCTCTGACATAGAATGTTATCTGACTTGGTCTCAGAGTTTACCATGTGCCTTCTTCCAATCTCTAGTTTCTTATAACAATGGCTTTCTATTTGCCACTCTTCTATTAAGGCTTTTGTGAAGCAACCGGGCTATTGTTGCAGAAACCATTGTCTTCCAGATCACCCAACTCCTGAAGTGTTGCCAAAGGCCTCTTGGTAACCTCCCAGACTAATGCCCTTCCCGTCGAGATACTAAACTTTGAGGACGCCCCGTTCTAGACAGCCATATTCTATTTCTTGAATTCTCAATAATGAACTTATTGAGAAATATTGCCCAGGGAGATATTCAATGCTTTAGAAAAGTTCTCCTATCCTACCCAACTGGTGGTTTTGAAGAACTTTTCTATGGATTTGTTTTCAGTGGTCTTTTGACTTCATGTTGTACTTTTTGTTAGGAATTGTACCAACTGTGGGACCTCCCAGAGACAGGTGTATGTAACCTGAAGTCATGTAAAACACTTTAATTGCACACAGGTGGACAACTGAATTAATTACAACTTCTTAAGACAATTAGTTGTACCAGAGTCTATTCAGGTGCATTATAGAAACGGGGTGAATACTTACGCAATAAAAATGTTTTTCTGTTTTATATTTGTAATTAATTTTGAACAATTTTGATATTTTCTTTGCTTTGGCATTATGGAGTGTTTTGCATTGATCAGTGGCAAAAACTCGATCAAATCCATTTTGATTTAATGTTTTAACACAAAATGTGGAAAAATCCAAGGGGGTGAATTATTTTGAATTTATCGATATCGGCAAACAATATTAATTAGTCTGCTCCTTATAGCACTATTTGCCCAGCATACACATGAAAAAAATAGATCAGATTCCAAAGTCAATGAAGGCACAACCTACAAAAATGAGTTGTGAGAACAGTACTATACAAAGACCTGTCAGACAACCAGGCCTCCAACTCTGGACATATCTGAGACAGTTACCACCGCCCTCTGCTGGACACCCGTAGTACCGTCGATGTGCTGTTGCCAGCAATTAGAAGGCCACTCCAGTCAAATGAACTCTTAATTGAAATTCCCAAGCTCATCAAAAACACACAGTTTTAAAAAAGTGATCTCACCTTGTCTAACACTGACTTCACTCTGTGTGAGACATATCACCACCAAGGAAAATCAGAGTGAGATTCAGGGGTTCAGCAGGGCATTTGGGGGCGGGACGCATTGCTCTCCCTTTTTGGGCTAGAATCGTATGTCACCCCTATTTATGTGGTGTCCAGGTTTTTAAAGGTGTACGCCAGTCACTCTGAAAAGTTCCATCTGGCAAACAAATCATTGGTCTAGAAAACAAATGGGGGCCCATCCGGACTCTCCCTGAAGGTACCAGTTGTTTCTTTTGGGGGACGTTGGTGCAACACAGATATGTGAGGGCGTGTTTTTGCGCCACAATACGTAATTTCTTCCTGACATGTTTCTTCAAAAACCTAAACAGAATCACACAAAAGTTACATTCTAGTGAGATCTCCTACCTCATTGTAGTTGAAGCAGTTACCAAGAGAGGACACATTAGGGCACTGTTACTCCCCCGGCCTTCAGAAGATATGCTCTCTTGAGGTGGCTGGGTTGGAAATCTGAAGTTTGACTCATCCTGATGTATTCAACATAAGTTCAACTATGAGGGTATGGACGATTAATTAATTGGCCAGTTTACCATTGAGTGTGTACACTCAACTAAAGGATTATTAGGAACACCTTTTCAATTTCTCATTAATGTAATTACGGTCTGAGTATTTCACAATCTGCTCAGTTACTGGGATTTTCACGCACAACCATTTCTAGGGTTCACAAAGAATGGTGTGAAAAGGGAAAAACATCCAGTATGCGGCAGTCCTGTGGGTGAAAATGCCTTGTTGATGCTAGAGGTCAGAGGAGAATGGGCCGACTGATTCAAGCTGATAAAAGAGCAACTTTGACTGAAATAACCACTCATTACAACTGAGGTATGCAGCAAAGCATTTGTGAAGCCACAACACGCACAACCTTGAGGCGGATGGGCTACAACAGCAGAAGACCCCACCAGGTACCACTCATCTCCACTACAAATAAGAAAAAGAAGCTACAATTTGCACGAGCTCACCAAAATTGGACAGTTGAAGACTGGAAGAATGTTGCTGGTCTGATGAGTCTCAATTTCTGTTGAGACATTCAGATGGTAGAGTCATAATTTGGCGTAAACAGAATGAGAACATGGATCCATCATGCCTTGTTACCACTGTGCAGGCTGGTGGTGGTGGTGTAATGGTGGGGGATGATTTCTTGGCACACTTTAGGCCCCTTAGTGCCAATTGGGCATCGTTTAAATGCCACGGCCTACCTGAGCACTGTTTCTGTTCATGTCCATCCCTTTATGACCACCATGTACCCATCCTCTGATGGCTACTTCCAGCAGGATAATGCACCATGTCACAAAGCTCCAATCATTTCAAATTGGTTTCTTGAACATGACAATGAGTTCACTGTACTGAAATGGCCCTCACAGTCACCAGATCTCAACCCAATAGAGCATCTTTGGGATGTGGTGGAATGGGAGCTTCGTGCCCTGGATGTGCATCCCACAAATCTCCATCAACTGCAAGATGCTATCCTATCAATATGGGCCGACATTTCTAAAGAATGCTTTCAGCACCTTGTTGAATCAATGCCACGTAGAATTAAGGCAGTTCTGAAGGCGAAAGGGGGTCAAACACAGTATTAGCATGGTGTTCCTAATAATCCTTTAGGTGAGTGTATGTCACCATGTGTGTATATTGCTTCAATTTTGTGATGCCCTGGTGTCATGTAACTCAGTGGTTCCCAAACCTCTCCTGGGGCCCCCAAAGCCATTCCATCTATTAGATGTATCCCAGAGCTAGCACACCTGAATCAACTTATTACCTAATTAACAAACCCTTACCTGTTGAATCAGGTGAGCTAGTTCAGGGCAAAAGCTTAACTGTGAGATGGCTGGGGGGGGACCCAGGAGAGGTTTGGGAACCACTGATGTAACTGGTTAAGAATGTCCTCAGGCATTTTGGAGGGAATCACCAGTCTTGTGCCTTTTAGCAGTAGACCTTATGCCACGGTGAGGTGGCCTGAGGCAGCCCAATATGGTTTTAAACTATGATTGTGTCTGACCTCTGCTGGCCAACCCTGTTCACAGTACTACTTCACTATGCTGAGGAGTTTGTCGGCTTCCTGTTCTTGTTGTATCTCGCAGTCATGTCTCTAATAGGAAGAGCAGAAAGGATAGCGTGCACATATTCTTCGACTAGCTGTTCCTCGTATAATTCGCGCCAGTTCTCTGTGGAAGGGTTTAGGAGCAAGTGCTCTGGACTATGAGACAGCCGTGGCCAGGCTCTTACCAGGCACAGGAGAAATAAAGAATTGGAAGTGCATGAGTATGATTCTAAAACATTGGATTCTTGTGAGACCTATTAAGACATTTCTGAACTTTTGTTTGTGGTGGCAAGGAGTTGTTTTTCAATCTGTGCATAGCAACGCTCAGTTTAGAGAGTGCCCTGGGAAGCATATGCAATGGGACGCCAGTCTGTCGCCTTTTCTCTGTAGCAGGAGCGCTCCAAGGGCGTAGGCGGCAGCATCAGCTGAGACCTTGGTGTCTGCCGCTGGGTCATAGAGTGCTAATCCAGGAGGAGTTGTGAGGGCACTCTTGAATGCCTGGTCTTGCTGGGAGGCCCAGAACCATGAGCTGTTCTTGTTCAGTAGCTCTCTGAGGGGTCTGGATGTCTCTCTGAGGTGAGGGATGTATTTCCCCAGATGGTTGACGATGCCCATGAACCTCCATACTTCGCTTATGTTGTTGGGGCTGATATTTGGGCAAATTTGGGCAGCACCCTTGTCTGGGTCAGCTTGGGCACCATTTCCGTTGATGATCTGGCCCAGGAAATTCACTTGCTGTTTGGAGAACTCACATTTCTTGTTCAGTGTCAGTCCTGCCTGTTCCAGGCACTGAAGGACATGTTTGTCTTGGGATGCCCCATACACTGGAATATCGTCAATTTGGTAGGCGACACCATCAAGGCCCTCCAACAGTTGTGATATTCTATGCTGGAAGTGCTCTGGGGCTGATGAGATATGGGAGCCTCCAGAAGCAATAAAAAACAAGTCTTTAGACAAGGGGATTTGCATCTAGCTTGGAAAAATTTTCAACTGGCCCAGTGTGTGTTCTACACATGGTAGCACGTGCCGTTCCCTATGGACACTTTTTTAGGTTGGTTATGTTAGAAATCGGCGGTTTCGTATAGTGGTCAAATAATGTAGAACCCGTATCAAATCTCAAGTTTATTGGAAAATTGCAGCACAGATGTCATTCAGTGAACGTTCCATTATCTTCTCACTGCAATGTTGGTTACCAGCTAGCCTATACATTAAGGGCGTTTCTAACTAAGACCATGTCTTTAGAAGTCAACCCCCCATGCCATATGACCATCGTAAACATTCCTACAGAGAGATAATCTAAACAGAGAGGTTTCTGTTGTTCTCATTATCTAGGCACATGCACTTCCATTGAAATGTACATTCATATTGTAATTGTTAATGCTCAGATTCCACAGTTAAGTCCACACAGATTCACACAGCACCGTCGGGCTTGAGAACAACTACCATCTCAGCACACCCTTCTGTTGCTTCTTCCACTCTTGTGATATCTTCCTCCACCATGCGGCTAAGTTCCTGTTTGACCTTCATAAGGAGGGGGAGAGCTACTTGTCTGGGGGTGGACAATGCGAATGGCTAAGCATCAGGTTTGAGTTTGATGTGGTAGTCACTGTCCAGTTTTCCTATACCTTGGAACAGTTCGGAGAATGTTTCTTTCATCTCTTGTTGCAGATCCAGTGACGCAGTTTGTAGATGTTACCGACCAGTCCTTGTCTCCAATCCAAGTGCTGTAACAGCCAGGCGTCCAGTAGGGCCATGCGAAGGCCACGTGTCACATATATCTCCTGTCGATTTGAGCGTTCTACATTTATTAATTTGGCCAGGAAATGACCTTATTAAGTAATATTCAAATTTTCTGAGATACAGAATTTGGGATTTTCATTAGTTGTCAGTTATAATCATCACAATTAAAAGAAATAAACATTTGATATATATCAGTCAGTGTGTAATGAATTAATATAATATACAAGTTTCACTTTTTGAATGGAATTACTGAAATAAATCAACTTTTTGATGATATTCTAATTATATGACCAGCACCTGTAGAGTTCTTAGATAAAACTGGTCATTTTGGCATTCACAAAGGATAACACAGATTCTCCTGACGTGGCTGCTAAAGCAGCTAGAATGGAGACAACTAGAGCTGTGTCATGGTAACCTGCATTTGAGTTATGATGGACAACACCTTGGAATATACATCTGACTTCTACGTTCTGTTACACTGGCCTGCCAAGAAATAGTTCATAACTGACTGTCTGGCGTTTGGAGGAGTAGAACATTCGTCTGTCTGATGTGTCGTTTACCTGCTGTACGCGGCTAGTGTACGCCCGTCAAGCTCTCCTAGACATCCGCATCTCTGTTGTGGATTCACTCGCGGACTTTCACATCGTGGACGTGGAATGCCCCCTTCACAAACCATACGAGCCTCCCCGAACCATCTTCCTGCGACCACTAAACACCGTGCGGAGAAAGCGAAGGAGGAAACGAGGAAGCCGCGGAGGTCACATCACGAAACTGAAAGCTTATTTACAAGCTGACATTTCATTTGGACACAGATCTGCAACATGGGACGCGGTGTACCGATGTCTTCGTCCTTGTTTCCCTTTACATCCGAGTCATGTCACTAGGGTTGATCTCCGTAGTGTTGGCCTCCGCTCCGGGCGGAATGGAGTATATCAGGAAATCTGCGCTCATTGAGAAAAGCGCCGCCATCTCACGTGACTATTCCTCCACCTAAGTTGGCGCTAATAAACGCCCGCTCTGTGGTGAATAAGACCTTTTTATTAAACGACGACTTCTACTCCTCACACAACTTGGATTTTATGTTCATCACAGAATCATGGATACAGGTCGGTGATTTAACTCCCTTCTCAGAACTGGTTCTAGCAAACTGTAAATTTTTTAACTCTCCTCGTCCTAGTGGACGCGGGGGTGGGATTATAACTATTTTAAATAACTCTCTTTCCTTACGCTGCCGGCTGGTCCCTGCAACGGCCTTTCCCAGCTTTGAATCTCAGCTTCTCCACCTAGATTGGAATGGTTCCATCTGTATAGGGGTGATATACCGCCCTCCACACTCCACTAAGGATTTTATACAGCAATTTACTGAGTTAATTGGCAACATTGCCACAAGCTATGATCACTTTCTTTTGGTGGGCAATTTTAATATTCATGTCTGCTGTCATTCCCTGTCGCAGGAGTTTCTTGACTTAATAGATGCTTTTAATCTATGTTATGTCGTGGTTCTATTCTCCACAGTTCAGCATAAACTTCGACTTGTGCTTTGCTGAACTATGCTCTCACTTGCACTTGGACCAACCATTATCTGACCTGGATGCAGATCAGCATGTTAGCCTTTTAAATTCTGCTTGGCTTAAAGTAGCAAATGTGACTGCTCCTCTTAAGCCTCATAAGCCCAAACCAAAATCAGATATGTGGCAAAATTCTGACACTCGTCACCAAAGACAAACTTGTAGAAAGGCTGAACGCAAATGGAAACGGGACAGGCTAATTGTCTCCTTCCACATGTTCAAAGACTCTCTTATAGCATACCAGAACGTGGCTAAATCAGCTAAAGCCGTATACTTCTCAAACTTAATTGAGTCCAATCACTCTAACCCTAAGGTCTTGTTTTCTGTCATTCAATCGGTTTTAAATCCATCTGTTAAATTGTCTGTTGCCTCAGATGCTCTATGTCACAGGTGTCAAACCGGTTCCACGGAGGGCCGAGTGTCTGCAGGTTTTCGCTCTCATCTTGTACCTGATTAATTAGTTCACTAATTGGTTAATTTCTACCCCCACCTGGTTGTTCAGGTCTGACCTGGGAACCAATTTAAAGGAAAACCCAAAGACCTGCAGACACTCGGCCCTCCGTGGAACCGGTTTGACACCCCTGCTCAGTGTGAAGACTTCCAGAGATTTTTTATGAACAAAATCACTAAATTAAGGCTTAGTATTTGCCCTAAATTAACCCCCCTATTATGTCGCTTACCTCCTGTGTTTGGGAGGCTTTTGATTCTATTAACCTCCAGACACTGAAGGATGTGAGCGCCAAGCTGATATCATTCAGCCGAGATTTTTAAAATTAATCATCAACTCGGTGGGTCCAGGTATGGTATCTCTTATTAACAAGTGTCTAAACACAGGCTCTGTTCCGGCCAATCTTAAAATGGCTACGGTCACTCCTCTGCTCAAGAAGCCTTCACTGGATCCTTCTGTTTTAAAAAATTACCGGCCCATCTCTGTCTTACCTTTCATTTCCAAGTTATTGGAGAAAATTGTGTTGGATCAACTCCAACACTTTTTGTCAAATAACTGTGAGGTTTTTCAATCTGAGTTTAGGACTGCTCACAGCACTGAGTCCGCTCTCCTGCGAGTGCTAAACGACATTTATATCTCTACTGACTCTGGAGACACTGTGGTTTTAGTTCTCTTAGGTCTTTCGGCGGCTTTTGACACCGTTGACCACCCAACTCTGTTAGCTAGACTGGAGACATGGGTGGGCATAAAAGGCTTTTGTCATGGTTCCAGTCTTACCTTTCTGACAGAAAATTCTTAGTAAAGATGGGCAACTTCTCCAGCTCCATGGCACCTCTGAGCTGTGGTCTTCCACGGGGCTCCATTTTGGCTCCCTCTCTATTTTCTCTCTACATGCTACCGCTGGGCGCAATCTTTAGGAAACACTGTGTATCATTTCACTTTAATGCGGACGACACTCAAATTTACATTCCAATTAGCGAAATAATCCTGCAGCATTAAATTCTGTTCTGCTATGCTTAGAGGAGGTGAAGGCATGGCTGGCTCAAAATGTACTCTCTCTAAATGATGATAAGACCGAGGTCATTGTTTTCAGCCCGAGTGAGAGGTCCCAGTGTACAAGCCCAGACTTGGGGAGTCTATCTCCCTTTAAATCTACCGGAGTGCGGAAGAGTGTTCTTGTTGACCAGTCCTTAAAGTTTGATAAACACATCTGTAATCAGTTCCGATTTCTACCAACTTCGTTTACTATATAAAATCAAAGGCTTTCTCACTCCAATAACTCTGGAAATGGCGGTTCATGCTTTCATCACGTGTCAGTTGGACTATTGCCACTCCCTATATTGCGGTATATCAGATTCAGTTAGTCCAAAATGCTGCGGCCAGACTTATCCTTAACTGTCGCAAATATGATCATATCTCTCCTATCCTCAGATCTTTACACTGGCTACCAGTTCGGCAGAGAATAGATTTTAAAATCCTCCTCTTTGTCTACAAATCTTTACACAACATAGCTCCGGTTTATCTCTCTGAACTTATTCATCCGTACATTCCGTCCAGAAGTCTCAGATCCCACAACCAGGCGTTGCTGGTAGTCCCTCGTGTCAGACTAAAGCGTAGAGGGGAGCGTGCTTTTGCGGTGGCAGTGCCTCGTCTGTGGAACACCCTTCCCCTAGAGATCAGAACGGCTCCAAACCTCTGTGCTTTTAAATCTTTGGTTAAAACATACCTGTTCTCTTTAACATATTGATGAATTTTATTGGGCTGTATTTACTATTTTACATTTGTGTCTTTGTTTTAAAGTTAATCTTAGTCTAGATGTTCTCTATATGTTTATGGGTTGTTTTGCGGCTTTTATTTTTTATATGTAAAACACTTTGGTCGGTCTAGCGGCTGTTTAAATGTGCTATATAAATAAATGAACTTGAACTTCTTGAACTGATGTTTTCTTATTGATGAATGTATTAAGTCCCCATGTTTAGATAAGAAAAGGAATGTCGTTTGTGCTATGGTAAAGGAAGTATGAGATGCTGAGGTAAATGTAAATCTTTAGCAGGATGGGGGTAGATGCAGTACAATGGGTCTTAGGACAGGATAGAGGAAGATACACAACAGGGGGTACGATGGATAAGGAACATAGGTTGTTTTTATGGTATGACCATGCAGATTCTTATTCCAACCCATTCATCTATAAGTATTGAATGTATTTCTAAATGCTTTAGAGACTCCTCAGATGATTATCCTGTAAGCTTTTGACGCATCATCTCTCTATTTGAAAACAAACTATTAATTGTGCCAAGAGAATTTTGCCACTGTCCTTACTCCTTTCAAAGTTCTGATCAAAGGAATTACCATCACAGTCATTATTTATGTAGCTGAATTCTCCCAAAAGAACTCTTGCACATGGATTTCTAGATCTTTCTGGAGAATGACACTAGTTCAAACTGAAACAACTGCTGCAGAGAGTTCAAGTCTTGGTGTAGTTGTGACTTCATCTGGCTTGTAGGTAAGTACACTCACCGTATCCGGAGTCACTTGCATCCGCAAAATGGTGAAGCTCATACCTTTTAACGTTGCCGAAACCAGGAGGCAAGAAGCATCTTTTGATTTGCATTTCAGTAAACTTGGGTAGGTCTCTGATTCAGGACTCCCACTGACGTCTTAGATTTTCCGGAAGTCTCTCATCCCAGCTGAACTTCTCTCAGAACATTTGCTGGATTATTTGTTTCCCCAGAAGGACGAAGGATGCTATGAACCCCAGGGGATCATACGTAGAGGCTACGATAGATAGCACACCTATTCTACGATAGTGATGGAACACAACTCCAAGAGCTCTTTCCATATGTGGTAAAATCAAGGCCATGTCTAGATCTTTGATTGCAGGGCATTCTTGTTCTGGGATGGTTGCCATTACATTCTCACTGTTGGAAACGACCTTGTGGAATAATAATAAACTCACCTGTATTGACTGGCAGTTAGGAGATCTTCTCACCGGAGTAAAAGCCTCAAACTTTGAAGGCTTACTACTGTGGTTCTTGAGGTCATAGTCGAGAGCTTAAGCTTGACTTGTTCTTCGTTTGCTTCAGTCTCACCTTGTTTCAGTGATGCAGTTATGTGACAGAATGCTTCTCTTGTCAGAAATTTGACAAATTCGCTGAAGGAGGGGAATTGGTTACTCTTTACTTAGATAACCTTCGGAATCCATCTTGCTACTACAGTAGCCCATCCGGTAGCTTTGAATAAATGTTCCAATTTCCAATGTCTTGATTTGGACCATGGGAGCCTCGCAACTACAGAGAAAATTGGCGTACTCTCTGAGCTCAAAGGAGTCCTTAGATCCTATCTTGGGCCACACTTGAAGCTTGTCTCTTTATGATTTCTCCTCCAAAATCTCCCAAGCAGCAATATAGGAAGATTTAGTTCTGAGTAGGAAATAGCCATTGAGCACTTTCTTAGCTTGTCCACATATCTACAGAGGTAGTATATCTTCTCCTTGTCTTAAATGTTCTTCTGGTCGATCAGTGCTTCAAAAGGAGTTTCCAGTCTTTGTATTTCAATGGATCGCCACTGAATACTGAAGGTTCAGGTATTGGAATTCTGTTTGCACCTGTCAGCACCTTTAACAAGCTTTGTTGTACATTAATTTGAGGAGGTGGTTATAGCTTGTTGTACGGGAGACATATACAGGGACATAGGACTTGTGGGAGCAGGCACTTTGTTATCTGCTACCATCTCATGTTCTCGTATATCTTTCTGTTCTTTTTCAATGGCCCCTTGATTGTACAGATGCTTTCTCGCTTGTGCTGCATTCAGACATTTCTCTGCCTCCAAATGCTGTATCTTTCTCAGTTTTTCCTCCAGAGTCCATTGTAGAGCATGCTCTGCTTCCAGTTCCAGTATAATTTTAGCTTCCTTTTCCTCTCTGTATTCTTTGTTTAACCTCTTCTGCTTCTCGTTCTAAACGACACAGCTATTTTAGTTTTAGCTTCTGTGTAACGGTCCCAGCCTGAGGGGACTGTTCCACTTCATGTTTTCTGTTTGTCCTTGTCTTGTCCTTGTATGGTCTTTCCTGTTCTTGTTTCAGTTAATCAGTATATTCCTTTTACCTGTGTTTAGTCCCCACCTGTTTCTGTTCTCCTCGTTAGTCTGTGTATTTAGTTCAGCCGTTTTCTCCCTGTCACTCATTGTGCTTGTCATGTTTTTTGAGCGCCTTAAACCCTGAGTATTTCGTAGTGCCTGGCACTCCGTTTTGCTTTTGTTCATTAAAAAGGAAATGCCTCAAAATTCTGCGCCTGCCTCCGTCTCCCTCTATGAAATGTGACATTCTGCTTCTAGGTGCCGTATTTCCAATTGTTCTCTTGTTCTTGTAAAAATAAAAAATAAATTCTGAACACCTGCTTGAATGCTCTGAGGCAACCTTCACGATAGAAACAACAGAACCTGATTTACAGGTGCTTGAGTTGAAGAGAGAGTCTGCTTCAGTCCAATCTTCAAGCTCTGGATACAATAAATGTAGAAATCTCTACACATAGATCCACTCTTTGATGCGTGTCCTGGTCTGGAGTTCGGCCTTTACGTAGTTCACCATAAACATGTCACCAATGATATCATTAAGCAGATCATCAGATAAAGACTCTGTTAATTGTGATAATGGCTTCTTAGAAGATTTCACTTGTGTTCCCCATTTGTCATAAATATCCGGCTCTGGGAAAAATTAAGAGACCACTCCTAATTTTTCTTATATCAACATCTCTACATTTATGGCAGTCATTCCATTCCAGTGTCTGTTAGATTCCAACACAGGCACACCTCATGTTATGTAATGAGG
Source organism: Esox lucius (assembly GCF_011004845.1). Lineage (NCBI taxonomy): Eukaryota > Metazoa > Chordata > Actinopteri > Esociformes > Esocidae > Esox > Esox lucius. Next base: position 13,401,560 of record NC_047590.1, read on the forward strand.
TACTGATTAGGTGATTACCTGAACCAAATCTAATTTAACAATGAAAAGTATAAAAAACACTGCTGTGGTCATCACTATTCTCTTGCAATAGGACCAGCTGGATCACAAAAACTGTGCAAGTAGTACCACAAAGGTAATTTTAATAAAATAATTACTATCCAGAATGAAAAAGAGTTGAAAAGAAAAGCTTTGAGTAAGTAAAAGAAGGGTTCAATTTTGGCTTTACTGGCAGAGGGATACAGTGAGCTTATTATAAACCTATATAATCTATTTTCTCTTTGTATTCATTAGAAAACTTGTTAAAAATGTCCTATATATATACACTTTGCCATCTTTAAAATGAATTATACACTGAAATATATTGCATTCTGAAAGTTTCCTCATTATAATATGATTATGATGTCATTGTTAGTGCTGCTGGCAGAATACTAGTAAAATGTAGTAAATTACTTTACCTATGGGGAAATGCTATGGGCTGAAATATGTGCCACCAGAAACTGAATTTGAATCATTTATATTTGAATTTGAATTGCTAAACTTGAATAATTCCATTGAAAAACTGAATTTGAATCACATAATTTGATATTGTATTGTTTAATTTGAATAATTGCATTGAAAAACTCTGAATTGTCATCATCATCTTCTTCTGCTTATCCAGGGCCGGGTCGCGGGGGCAGCAGTCTAAGCAGGGATGCCCAGACTTCCCTCTCCCCAGACACTTCCTCCAGCTCTTCCGGGGGGACACCGAGGCGTTCCCAGGCCAGCCGGGAGACATAGTCCCTCCAGCGTGTCCTAGATCTTCCCCGGGGTCTCCTCCCGGTGGGACGGGACCGGAACACCCTCCCAGGAAGGCGTTCCGGAGGCATCCGAAACAGATGCCCAAGCCACCTCAGCTGACCCCTCTCGATGTGGAGGAGCAGCGGCTCTACTCTGAGCTCCTCCCGGGTGACCGAGCTTCTCACCCTATCTCTAAGGGATCGCCCAGCCACCCTACGGAGAAAGCTCATTTCGGCCGCCTGTATCCGGGATCTTGTCCTTTCGGTCATGACCCAAAGCTCATGACCATAGGTGAGAGTAGGAACGTAGATTGACCGGTAAATCGAGAGCTTCGCCTTGCGGCTCAGCTCTTTCTTCACCACGACAGACCGATACATCAACCGCATTACTGCAGAAGCTGCACCGATCCGTCTGTCAATCTCCCGTTCCTTCCTTCCCTCACTCGTGAACAGGACCCCTAGATACTTAAACTCCTCCACTTGAGGCAGGCACTCTCCACCAACCTGAAGTGGGCAAGCCACCCTTTTCCGACTGAGGACCATGGCCTCGGATTTGGAGGTACTGATTTTCATCCCCACTGCTTCACACTCGGCTGCAAACCGTCCAAGTGCATGCTGAAGGTCCTGGCTTGAAGGGGCCAACACGACGACATCATCCGCAAAGAGCAGAGATGAAATCGTGTGGTCCCGTAACCTGACACCCTCCGGCCCCTGGCTACGCCTAGAAATTCTGTCCATAAAAATTACGAACAGAACCGGTGACAAAGGGCAGCCCTGCCGGAGTCCAACATGCACAGGGAACAAGTCTGACTTACTGCCGGCAATGCGGACCAAGCTCCTGCTTCGGTCGTACAGGGACCTGACAGCCCTTAGCAAGGGACCCAGGACCCCATTCAAGGGAGTCTTGGGTGGAGCAAGGGTTCAAAAACCCCTTAATGATGAAAAATTATTTGTGTCCTGTGACGTCGCCCGGCATGGCGCAGCCGGGGCCCCACCCTGGAGCCAGGCCCGGGGTTGGGGCTCATTCGCGAGCGCCTGGTGGCCGGGCCTTTCCCCATGGGGCCGCCCTCCAGTGAACTCACCACCCACAGGAGGGACCATAAGGGGCCAGTGCACAGAGGATCGGGCGGCAGTCGAAGGCAGGGGCCTAGACAACCCGATCCCTGGACACGGAAACTAGCTCTAGGGACGTGGAATCTCACCTCGCTGGCGGGGAAGGAGCCTGAGATCGTGCGTGAGGTTGAGAGGTTCCGACTAGAGGTAGTCGGGATCACCTCTACGCACGGCTTGGGCTCCGGAACCACACTCCTTGAGAGAGGATGGACTCTTCACCACTCTGGAGTTGCCCATGGTGAGAGGCGGCGGGCTGGTGTGGGTTTGCTTATAGCTCCCCAGCTCTGCCGCCATGTGTTGGAGTTTACCCCGGTGAACGAGAGGGTCGTTTCCCTGCGCCTACGGGTTGGGGATAGGTCTCTCACTGTTGTTTGTGCCTACGGGCCGAACGGCAGTGTAGAGTACCCGACCTTCTTGGAGTCTCTGGGAGGGGTGCTGGAAAGTGCTCCGACTGGGGACTCTATCGTTCTACAGGGGGACTTCAACGCCCACGTGGGCAACGACAGTGACACCTGGAGGGGCGTGATTGGGAGGAACGGCCCCCCTGATCTGAACCCGAGCGTTGTTCAGTTCTTGGACTTCTGTGCTAGTCACAGTTTGTCCATAACAAACACCATGTTCAAGCATAAGGGTGTCCATCAGTGCACGTGGCTTTGTTGTGTCTTTGTGACTTTGTTGTCGTTTCATCTGACCTGCGGCCGTATGTCTTGGACACTCGGGTGAAGAGAGGGGCGGAGCTGTCAACTGATCACCACCTGGTTGTGAGTTGGATCCGATGGCGGGGGAGGAAGCTGGACAGACTCGGCAGGCCCAAGCGTACTGTAAGGGTCTGCTGGGAACATCTGGCAGAGTCTCCTGTCAGAGAGATCTTTAACTCCCACCTCCGGCAGAGCTTCGACTGGATCCCGAGGGAGGTTGGAGATATTGAGTCCGAGTGGACCATGTTCTCCACCGCCATTGTCGAAGCGGCCGCTCGGAGCTGTGGCCGTAAGGTCTCCGGTGCCTGTCGAGGCGGCAATCCCCGAACCCGGTGGTGGACACCGGAAGTAAGGGATGCCGTCAAGCTGAAGAAGGAGTCCTATCAGGCCTGGTTGGCTTGTGGGACTCCTGAGGCAGCTGACGGGTACCGGCAGCCTGGGTGGTTGTGGAGGCATAAACTTGGGCCTGGGAGGAGTTCGGTGAGGCCATGGAGAAGGACTATCGGCTGGCCTCGAAGAGATTCTGGCAAACCATCCGGCGCCTCAGGAGAGGGAAACAGTGCCCTACCAACGCTGTTTACAGTAGAGGTGGGCAGCTGTTGACCTCAACTGGGGATGTCGTCGGGCGGTGGAAGGAGTACTTCGAGGATCTCCTCAATCCCGTCGTCACGTCTTCCATTGAGGAAGCAGAGGATGAGGGCTCAGAGGTGGACTCGTCCATCACCCGAGCTGAAGTCACTGAGGTGGTCAAGAAACTCCTCGGTGGCAAGGCACCGGGGGTGGATGAGATCCGCTCTGAGTACCTCAAGTCTCTGGATGTTGTGGGGCTGTCTTGGTTGACACGCCTGTGCAACATCGCGTGGCAGTCGGGGACAGTGCCTCTGGGATGGCAGACCGGGGTGGTGGTCCCTCTTTTTAAGAAGGGGGACCGGAGGGTGTGTTCCAACTATAGGGGGATCACACTTCTCAGCCTCCCCGGGAAAGTCTATGCCAGGGTTCTGGAGAGGAGAATACGGCCGATAGTAGAACCTCGGATTCAGGAGGAACAGTGTGGTTTTCGTCCGGGCTGTGGAACACTGGACCAGCTCTATACCCTCTACAGGGTGATGGAGGGTTCATGGGAGTTTGCCCAACCAATCCACATGTGTTTTGTGGATTTGGAGAAGGCATTCGACTGTGTCCCTCGCGGCATCCTGTGGACGGTGCTTCGGGAATCTGAATTGTATAATTTGAAATTGAATTTATTCCTTTGGATCAAATACGGTAATTACAATTTCACATATCTACGATCTAACAATCTTTTGTTTAAATGTTGTTAATGATATAGCTGTTTTTATAGATATAGCTGTTTTTATAGAGCTCTGGTAACATCTTTGCCTGGTGTTTATTATTTCTAAGCGTTTGCCCCTTCCTCCAGTGAAAATGTTGTTGCAAACGTAGCTAGTGCTAGCCGCCGCCAAGTAGACTGGTCATGTCTTCAGCATGATTATTTCCGATAACTACTCCTTGTGATTGTCATTGACACCGTCAGGGTACTGCTTACTGGGAGGGAGGGAGGGAGGGAGGGAGGGAGGGAGGGAGGGAGGGAGGGTAGTAAGCGTCTGTGTCGCTGTGTTTGGCAGGTGTTAGCATAATGTAAGGCCATAAACTTCCGGGCAATTACACCATAGCACTAGCCCTACTCATTTGAACTGAATGCATAGCTAATTCCGGTTGACTTCAACACAAAAATAGCACATTTACTCTTCGAAAGAAAGCTGGCTGTTCTCCGTATTTGCAGGGAAAATAAAAAGGGATGGTTTTTAAAACTAGCAATCCAGTAGTGCTTTCATTATTTTGTTGAGAGCATTATCTAGCTAGCGCTACAGTAAATATGGGCTAGTAGCTATAAAACCGTGCTTGCCACTATATAATAACATCATACTTGGTCAACTTAGTGTAAAAACAGTCATGTTTACATTAAATGTAATAGTGCATATGGTATTGTGGTCTATAAATATAGTGCCTGTTGTATTAATGTTGTTTTATATTGATATAGCTAGCCATTTACTTGAATAACTTTTTGCAATACATTTTCTTTGGAATATGGAAAACATCCCACTTTGTAATTTTTTATTTTGTAATTAAGTTTCCATGTAGATTTCATTATCATTGTAAGTACTTATGTACCTCTGTGCTGGTACAGGTAAACCAAATATTTAACATGATTGTTTGCTTTCTGTCTCTGAAAAGGTGAACATCCAGAGGCAGATGACACCGTAGACTATCCAGGTCACCTGTCCCCCAGCACGTTTCTCCAGTGGCTCACAGGACAGGGCCACATTCCTGTCTTACCAGAAGAAAACTTCAGTCTTTGTGCAGTTCAATCACACCTGTGACATCCTGTATGGTTCACATACAGTTTGCCACCCAACAGTCGCTGCATGTAGTAATACAATCCTCCTGCCTGTTAAGCATATGCAAACTTCTGAGTTCAAACAAGTGATGACAGAGGCCTTCCATCTAGGGCAGGCATTTCATCAGGTTTAAGTGAAATGTTGCAGTTTCAAATATGCATATACAGGTGCTGGTCATAAAATTAGATTATCATCAAAAAGTTCATTTATTTCAGTAATTCCATTCAAAAAGTGAAACTTGCATAATGTATGCATTCATTCCACACAGACTATATTTCAAGTGTTTATTTCTTTTAATTTTGATGATTATAACCGACAACTAATGAAAATCCCAAATTCAGTATCTCTGAAAATTAGAATATTACTTAAGACCAATACAAAAAAAGGATTTTTAGAAATGTTGGCCAACTGAAAAGTATGAACATGTACAGCACTCAATACTTAGTTGGGGCTCCTTTTGCCTGAATTACTGCAGCAATGCGGCATGGCGTCGATCAGTCTGTGGCACTGCTCAGGTGTTATGAGAGCCCAGGTTGCTCTGATAGTGGCTTTCAGCTCTTCTGCATTGTTGGGTCTGGCGTATCGCATCTTTCTCTTCACAATACCCCATAGATTTTCTATAGGGTTAAGGTCAGGCGAGTTTGCTGGCCAATTAAGAACAGGGATAACATGGTCCTTAAACCAGGTACTGGTAGCTTTGGCACTGTGTGCAGGTGCCAAGTCCTGTTGGAAAATGAAATCTGCATCTCCATAAAGTTGGTCAGCAGCAGGAAGCATGAGGTGCTCTAAAACTTCCTGGTAGATGGCTGCGTTGACCTTGGACCTCAGAAAACACAGTGGACCAACACCAGCAGATGACATGGCACCGCAAACCATCACAGACTGGGGAAACTTTACACTGGACTTCAAGCAACGTGGATTCTGTGCCTCTCCTCTCTTCCTCCAGACTCTGGGACCTTGATTTCCAAAAGAAATGCAACATTTTCTTTAATCAGAGAACATAACTTTGGACCACTCAGCAGCAGTCCAGTCCTTTTTGTCTTTAGCCCAGGCGAGATGCTTCTGACGCTGTGTCTTGTTAAAGAGTGGCTTGACACAAGGAATGCGACAGCTGAAACCCATGTCTTGCATACGTCTGTGCGTGGTGGTTCTGGAAGCACTGACTCCAGCTGCAGTCCACTCTTTGTGAGTCTTCCCCACATTTTTGAATGGGTTTTGTTTCACAATCCTCTGGAGGGTGCGGTTATCCCTATCCCTAATACTTTTTTCTACCACATATTTTCCTTCCCTTCGCCTCTCTTAATGTGCTTGGACACAGAGCTCTGTGAACAGCCAGCCTCTTTAGCAATGACCTTTTGTGTCTTGCCCTCTTTGTGCAAGGTGTCAATGGTTGTCTTTTGGACAGCTGTCAAGTCAGCAGTCTTCCCCATGATAGTCTAGTTCTGTAGGCTACACAGCGAGACCATCTAAAGGCCTTTGCAGGTGTTTTGAGTTAATTAGCTGATTAGTGTGGCACCAGGTGTCTTCAATATTGAACCTTTTCACAATATTCAAATTTTCTGAGATACTGAATTTGGGGTTTTCATAAGTTGTCAGTTATAATCATCAAAATTAAAAGAAATAAACACTTGAAATAGATCAGTCTGTGTGGAATGAATGTAAACATACAAGTTTCACTTTTGGAATGGAATTAAAATAAACTTTTTGATTATATTCTAATTTTATGACCAGTACCTGTACATTCAGACTCCAATAGTAATAGATAAGATATTTGTGCAGTCTTATTTCATTTTTTGTCTAATCCAGTTCGTATATGTTAACCCAATTCACTGTTCATGGGTGTATTAAATGACCCAGTGTGCATTAAATGACCCAGTGTGCATGGCTAATTGATTTGATATTTTAGAAAGTATACATCATTGTTAGCCACATTGAATGTTACACTTCAAAAAGCATTTCCATCGCACCATTACAATGTTTGTCAGAGAAGATGTCCTTCACTACGTTCTTTCCCGCTTTCCTGTGGTTGTGTCAGCAAGACAGAAGTCCGATTTAAAAAAATTGCTGTGAATGGAAGGTGGACTATAAGGTGCCTGGATACATGGGGTCCTAGACTGGACTTAAGCAATCATGAATTATTAAAAGCCTTTAGTCCTCTGATTGGCACAGGCATGACTGTCAATGATGGTGAAGTAGGTACAATGCATGTGGAAGTGTGGTCAAATAAATGTATTTTCCAAAACTATTTGAATGAGAAAGGGGATCAATGGCAACGCGTAGAGATTCAATGTCCTCGGTCTTCAATGGACATTCCATTTCTGGCATGGTAACACCTGTGTTGGCAGAGTTATGAGAGAGCCCTGAGCTCTCCCAATCAAAATCCTCAATTTGGATTCCCTAAAACCAACAGAAGATAGTATTAATGAATTGTTAACATATATCATCTAGTAATGCAACCCATTTCATCAGCTGGAGCTATTCTTTTCGGATGTCACTGAGAATCACTGACATACTATGTATTAGATTACATTATTTCATACATTAATAGTAGGGTATTAATATCTATTGTGGAACTAATAATATTCCAAATAGGAGATGTGAGCTACAGAGAGGTAGCTGGTAACATAATCTAGAAGTGGTGAAGGTTGAAAGTAGTAGGTTATCAATGCCAAAAAATGTAATTGCTTTATCATAAACAGATTCAATCATCACTGATTGCTATGGATTTCATGTCAAGTTCATATCAAATGTGATGGATGAGGAACCACCAAAATTAAGGAATAGTAGCAAACCAATTATATTTGTTATGTGACTACAAGCCAACTAGTTATGAATGTAACAATATTGCCAGATATGTTTCCTATACCATGTTAACAGTAAAAACTAATTTGTAACTGGTTGGATCATGCCCATAATCACTATAACGTTAAGTTTCACCTTGCTAAACATTGTGCAGATCACAGCATAAGTTGGTCAAAAATTAATCTCCAAAAGAACAGCTGGGTTGTTTTAAGTCACAGGTGGGACTGGCAAGTTAGCTAGCACGATGCCTTCTATTTCTAGATCTTACTAAGTTTACCGGTACTTATCTGAGCTAACGACATGATCACTGTCACTAGTTATAAAGAAATCATTGACTTTCACTCTGTGCTATTCACTGACAGTTTAAAAAAAAAAAAAAGGGGGGTTGTTATTGTACGCACAGCTGTTTGTAGACTAGCTCCAGCGCTCCTAGCTGCGTTGCTAAAATAATAGCAGAAACAATGCTAACGTGCTAGTCATAAATATAGAACAATGGTGCTAGCTAGTCGTCTAATGTAATTGTAAACATTATTTGTGTATGCTCGCGGACTAAACAAAACGTTTCTACAAAACAGCTATAACATTAACGACAGTTAAACAAAAGATCGTTAGATCGTAGATATGTGAAATTGTAATTACCGTATTTGTCCCAGCCGAATCCATGGTGGTCACGCCAGACTGGGCGTTCTGGGTCAAGGCCGGCCACTGGCAAGGCAAGAGCTTCTTCCTTGTTTCATGTACTATGCTCCAAAACGTAGGTGCTGATTGGCCCAAGAGGAGTCCTGTGCGCCAATGAACGCTATCTATCGATCTGCGCTCGATTGCTCTTCCTTCATCCTCCAACTACCCGGATGTCTGTCTCAGTAACTTGAAATTGAATTTGAGAACTGAATTTGAATTGTGAGAAGTGAATGTGAAGATATATAGAGAGTTTAATTTTCAGTGAGGATCACATTTTATTGGACTTCGGATCCAAACGAATGAATTCAATTTCAAATTATACAATTCAGATTCAGTTTTTCAATGCAATTATTCAAATTAAACAATACAATTTCAAATTATGTGATTCAAATTCAGTTTTTCAATGGAATAATTCAAGTTTTGCAATTCAAATTCAAATATAAATGATTCAAATTTAGTTTCTGGTGGCACATATTTCAGCCCATAAAATGCGCTCTTGCCAATAGAGCTCTACACTTTAACTGATTGTAAACAGTGATATCTACAATCAGGCATCATTCCATTGATGGTTCAGTCATTCACATAACTGACTGGCCGTTGGGACTCAAATGTTCACTTAGTTTACATAATTATATGATTGTATGATGAGAAACATTCAATTGTGCATGTCTCTCTATGTAGGGGAATGTGCTAAATTAGGCCATACTGTAAAAGCAGAGCCCCAGGTAAGACCTTTGGGATGTTACCTCCAACTAAATATAGTGGCACTCATTCATGTGTTTGTCATGTGTTGTATTTTCTATGGAACCCATGAAGAGTAGCTGCTGCTGAATTACCAAATAAACAAACATGAAATGATAAAGAAATAATGTGGTAAAAGTGAATAAAATGAAAAGGGAAACCGTATCAAACTTACTATTTTCCAAATATCTGTATGAAAGTATAGAAATGTACAAGTAACTTGTTTTGTTAACTGTAAAATGTTATCTAAATTAGTGTGTATATGGTTTTTATAGTGCAACCTCAAGTGTGGGCGAACTGTAGACTGCTCTTGCAACAACCCTGCTGCATGTGATTTTAGGGCCCTATGGGAATCACTGGAGCTCCCGGGTTCCCAGGTGGTCCAGGTATGAAGGTGAGTAGCCTACATAATGATGATTAAACTCACTTTGGTGACAAACTCCCTCTTCAAACCATTGGTTTGTCAAGACTAACATTCTGAACTGTAATTCCAACCAAGAATGTCCGGTTACTGTAATTTTTCTCACTTTTCAATGTGCCTCAAGATGGAACTTTAATTAAAGAAAGTGTTTGTGAATTTGGCTCCTAATAGAAATATTGAATGTGAATTACATTTCAATAGCATTTACAATGCAGTTAAAATGTATGTTAAATTTACAAATGTACTTTATCCTGAACTGCTGCTTAGATGTTAGAGTAATGACCCGAAGACATACTACTTGTTTATTTCTGCAGGGTCCAGCAGGAACAGATGGAGCTGCAGGAGTCAAAGGACCATCAGTAAGTACCATTAACAATTTTTGTTTGTATTTTTAATTCCATACTCACAGGTGGACTATTACCATAAAATTGCCTTTGTGGGGTGTTTGCAAATCTCGTTTTATGTCCACCAAAAATAAAATAAAATTAACAGTACATGAAGTGGAGTTGACCCAACAAATTGAGAGTTTTAGACTGTGTTGTAAGGATAACACTAAACGTAGTATCCCAGATTTGCATATTGGAATGATTGCACACAGACTAGTCGGATTGAGGGATGGATCCAAGCGCAGAGCGCAGGACTCCTTTATTAGGGAGAAAACATGGCAGTGCAAAAGGAACAGGCTGTAGCGAACAGGCAATGGGTCGATAACTGGCGAAGCGCGTAGGTAGGAGGCTGAAGTACAAGCGGGGTAATCCAGAGAGGCGGTCAACAGGCAGGCGAAAGTCCGTATACCAAAACAGGCTGTTTTCAGAACTAGGCTCAGACAGTACCACGCTTGGGAATAGGGGGCTCAGTAGAGTTGCAAACACAAACAATACCTCATGAGGACTGGCAGCACAGACAGCACTCATATAGGGTTTAAACGAGACACCGGTGCAAACGATTATGGGGAATGGATAGGCTACGTTCAAGACAACGAAGGGAAACAGGGCATATTCCAGACCTCACACACATTCTGTGTAATGTCTAGCCCTGAGACTGTTAAACTCGGGTAGCGAAATCTCAAGGTAATTTCCTGGTTGCTAAAATTCTATACAGTTCACTCAATTTCAGTTCAAGTAAGAAAACAAGCATTAGATATTGTAGGAAATTCTTACTCCATCTAAAGTGTAATAACATTTTGTTTTACATTTTTTTGAAAGCCGGTTGACCAAAACTGAAAGTCAAACTTACTAGCGATGTGAGTATATAATAATTTGTAAATAATATTTTTGTTCGGTTTCTCTCATATTTTTTCTATTTACCAGGACATAACAAATGTACCTGAATGTCCATTAAAATTAACGTCATATCACTGTATTGGGGAGAATCAGTTTGAATGCAAACTGATATTGCTGCAATTCACCTAGGAGATTCATTTGCATACTGATTAATGAAGTATATCAGACACATTTAACCTCTTTGTAAGTTTGTTTCAGAATGTTATGAAACATACTTGGTTATGAGTTGCATGTGATAACGCTAGCATCATTTGAAATAATTAATTTGAAATAAATAATTTTGCATTGTCAGTCAACATGAAATGTATACAATCTTGAAACACCTTTATTTTGTTTTTTCACAGGGTGATGCAGGTGTTCCTGAAATCAATGGAGAGGCTGGATTAAAAGGATAATCTGTAAGACATGCAAACTAACAAATGTGTGCTGTTACATGTTGTTAGTGAACACAATGGTAAAACAAACCGCATAGGCTGGAAATGTTCTATGTGAACCCCTACAATAATGATTTAAATTAGGGTAACTGAAGTCAGGTTTTGTAATCAATGAATTATATTGAGTTATGATTACAGACCCCTAACTCTTCTCTGCATTCAGAAGTAAACCATTCTGGTAATGCTTATGTTTAAACTGTACATAAAATATAAATTGAACAACAAACATTTTTCAAATTATTTTAATTACTTCAAAAAAGTATCCTGTTTCTTGCAACAGGGACTGTCAGGCCTACTGGGCACACAGGGACCAGAGGGAAAGCAAGGACCAATGGTATGTTGATGTGAGGCCCCAAATATATATTTACAATCAAAGATAGAATCTATAGTTGAGCCAAACAAAAACCCTTGTCACCCCTCTACTATTTCCACCCTCCTCTGCTAGGGGGAAGGAGGAGATGATGGAGGACCAGGAGCAGCTGGGCCCACTGGTACCAGAGGTCCAGCTGGAACAATGGGTGGAATAGGACCAAAAGGCTTTACTGTGAGTAGTCAGCATGATATGTGTGTGATTAGTAAATGAGCATTGAATTAACCTTGCAATGTTTGGGCGGATCAACACCGGTATGCTGTTCATTTCTTTGAAAAGGGGTACGGGTCATTAGTCGTCTTCACAGGGAGACCCTGGTAAGCCAGGAGATGTGAGGACCCCCAGAGTTGCAGGACAGAAGGTAAGTACCCTACCTTCATTAGATCTAAGGGGTGGAACTGCCCCTCAGACTAGTTAACTGCCCCTCAGACTAGTTAACTTTCCAGTTCCCATACAATGCCTTCTCTTGCTGTAAGCTTGCTGTTTAATTCACCCTGACCATTGAGGCCTGTTTCTCTTACAGGGGGTTAATGGCAAAGACGGAGAGATGGGTGCTGGTGGAGTGGCCGGTCCAGCCGTAAGTGTATCTCATTAATAATCTGTTTAAGTTGAATGATAGATACACTCTGCTTCAATATCAAATACTGAGTGGGGTTATGGTGAACAGTTGCTGGTTGTCCTAACGAAGATAGTACTTGACTTTGTCAGGGAGTTGCGGGGAAGAGAGGAGAGCAAGGTCCGCCTGGTGTGAATGGCTACCAGGTATGCCTTTGATTTACCTTGTACTTGTATGAATAAGATGATGGTAGTAAACAATGAATGGTCATTTTGGTTTATTGTTTTGTGATTAATGTCAGGGTCTGCCTGGAGCTGCTGGACCACCTGGGGAGTCTGGGAAGCCAGGGTCTGAGGTACAGTAGGACATCACGTTGCAGTGACAAAAAATATTTTACAGTTAACTGACAGTTTATTGCTGTTAAATCCAGAAAATAATATTTCTATAGATTTAAATGGATCTACTTAAGGCATGTATACGTTTTCCTTCGCATGCTATTACTGCATTTTTCAACCTGACTTACCAGTTTTGTTTTTATTATGATAAGCTCACATTAAGTGTGTTGACTGAATGTTCTTTCGTATTTGTCGTTTCCAGAGTATCGCTGGAGAAGGAGGGGCAGCCGGACCTACTGGGCTACAGGTACATTATCTTCATAACTGCTCCATTAATTTTTTCAGTTAAAATACATACTGTAGGGTTAATTCGGGTAATCAGGGATTTTATTTGCAATTTTATTCCGATATCTGTAACACGTTAGATCAACACATTATACCTTTCTGAAATCCCTAAGTGGTTTTCTAACCACACCAGAGGAAATAATGTAGATATTATACTAAGGAGACATGCCACAGCTATTAGTGTTCTTTGTACCCAACAAAAATAATCTGCCTGAATTTTATAATTTGGGACAGGTCACATTGTAATTTAGGACACTTGTATTAGGCTTTTAAAAAAGCCTAAATCTCTACGTATACCAAGATCAATATCACTAATTTGTATAAAAAATTATGAAAAGATGACAAGGTCAGGAAGATGAATAAGAAATATCAAAGTATTCATAGAAATTGCTTTATGATTTTCTTTTTTAATTTATTAAAGATACAAAGTATTTTACTGGATATTTCTACATGGAATTAGTTGATCTACCATGTTAATGCATTTAAATTAATTCTATTAAAAGTGTATACAAGTTTTTTTAACCTATTAATATACAAGCAACAGAGATTAACTGATTATTAAGGTTATTCATTTAAATTCTCAGTTCTATTTAAAAATTGGTGCTACTAAGTGAACAAACAGTCCTCGCATGTGAGAGACCCATCATCTATCACGCCATTATCTTCTGCACGTTTTGTGATATGGCTGCAGATCGCACAGGACAGCCGCTCTTCTGCTCTTTTGGGATCGTCTCTGTTCCCATAGGCACATGAATGTGGCTGGAGAGCTAACTGATATAGTAGTGAGCTGGTTAGCAAAGTATGCTACCAGAAAACATGCTAGCTAGTTTGGTTACTACGCAGACAATCAGTTTAAACAGACAAGAACTAAATAAAAATTATTGATGTGACCAAATAACCGTGTATGCAACTTAAGGAAGTCGCAAAATGCATATTTCCCCCATTTAAAGACTGTTCCAGATTACTTAAAGAATTTGTCCCACATTATCAATCATATGTTGATCATGTGGGACAGCACAAAAATGCTTAAAAAAAAAAAAACGAAACCACATTTTCAACATTTTAAAGCATTTTTTGTTGCTTGACTAGATCACAATCATCATTTGACAACAAGAAGCAACATTGTCTTATTTATGACAGATTTATACCCTTAACATTAATCTTGTCAGAATCCTGTCATTGACCTTTTCATGCATTCTCCAGGGGAGCATCTGATTTAACATTAACCCTGTCCTATTCTGTGAGATCACCCCCATGATGTCATGTGATTTCAGTCATATGACATCCATACCAAACCTATAGTAAAAGTCCTGTTGAAAAGATTTAATTAGAACAGGAAATAAACACACTGGCGCTTAGGTGTCCTACATTACCCAATGTTCCAGATTACCCGAATTCACCTTATATAAAGGTAACCCTGAGGCTCTGCTTTTATACAGAAAAAATTGAACCCTTGCACATAAAATTCATGGTGACATATGTATAATTTATTCCGTTTGGAATGAGTTATCCCTAATCTTAGTAAAATAAGTTTGATAATGTACTGTGCTGTAAAGACATTGCTGGTAAACAGAAAGCTAACAGGTCTGATTGTATGGTAGGGTGAGAGTGGCACTCCAGGAGAGAGAGGCGAAGTGGGACCTAATGGGCTGCCAGGTCCCAACGGGACTTCAGGAGGACCGGGACCAGAAGGCCCAAAGGCAGGTACCTCATCATAGATATTCACTCATTCATTTAACCAGGTTGTCCCATTAAAGACAGTTAGCGAGACCTACTGAATATTTACATTGCAATGATTAGCCTTAGATATCCAAGGTATTTCCCATTAAAATTAGGTTATTGTATGTATGTTCTCCCTACCAGGGTGGGGCTGGGACTAAAGGAGCTGTCAGAGACGTAGGAGGCATAGGCCTACAGGGGGTGCCAGGGGAGGGGTAGCCGGTCCCACAGGTTCTAGGAGTAAGTTATCTTCTTAACTGCTTTATTAATCACTTGACGCCCATTTCAGTTAAAATAGATACAGTATATAAAGGTAACCCTGATGCTTTGCAGAGTTATTTTATATAAAAAGTCAGGGCAACAAATGTATAATTATTTTGGATTGTAATGAGTTACTCATCCCTAATCTTAGTAAAATAAGTTTGATAATGTACAGTGCTGTAAAGACATTGCTGGTAAACAGAAAGCTAACAGGTCTCCAGGACCTCCAGGTGAAAAGGGAGAGCCTGGAGTTGATGGACCAGAGGTAATAATTGAGAGTGCTGCCTTAGCACTAGTTATATTTCATAGCTGTTTTGTTTACCTCCGAGGTGGCCAACTTCTCTCCAATCGTGGGGTCTTCCTACGGTGCATTTAGAAAATATTCAGACCCAGTCAATTTTACATATTTTACAGGCGAAAACCAGGCACTTCTCATCAACTGGCCAATACCATCCCTTATGTATAGGTGTGCCAAGCGTATAGGTGTGTACCGTCATGCCCATTGTTGGTTTACCAAGAAAATGTGAGTCTGTAATCACTGGCAGAAGTGCTTCAATAAAGTGCTGCTTAAAGGGGTCTGAAAACGTATGTAAATAAAAAATAATTTATTTTGTTATATACAAATAGGTATGAACTTTTTTCTGCTCATTCGTTATGGATTACAGATTGATTGGGGGAAAAAAAAATTCATTACAGAACATAAGGGTGTAACGTAATGAAATTCTGAGAAGTGAACCGGTCTGAATGCTTTCCGAATGCCCTTAATGTAATTATTTTACTAGTGCCAAGCCACCTCGGACCCTGCCCCGGCCCCTGCCAGTAAGAGGAAGAGGTGTCAGAGCTGCCCACCCAATAAGGACTGTAAAACCCACACGGTGTGCAGCAGGTGTAAGAAGTACGTCTGCAGAGGCTGTGCACATATGTGCTGTCCCACGCCTACTGTCCCACGCCTACTGTCCCACGCCTACTGTCCCACGCGTACAGTCCCACCTGTGTCGATTGTGGGTTTACAGAAGAAGGGACGATCTGACCCGCGGGACACAGGGTGTGTGGAGAATGCCAAGCGATGCAAGGACTAATTATACTTATACATGCTAGAACTGCATTTTACAACCTGACTTCCCAGTTTTGTTTTAATTATGACAAGGTGTTGACTGCATGTTTTCTCACTGTTTGATTTTGGTACTTGTCGTTTCCAGGAGAATGAGGGGCAGCCGGTCCCACAGGTTCTAGGAGTAAGTTATCTTCTTAACTGCTTTATTAATCACTTGACGCCCATTTCAGTTAAAATAGATACAGTATATAAAGGTAACCCTGATGCTTTGCAGAGTTATTTTATATAAAATGTCAGGGCAACAAATGTATAATTATTTTGGATTGTAATGAGTTACTCATCCCTAATCTTAGTAAAATAAGTTTGATAATGAACAGTGCTGTAAAGACATTGCTGGTAAACAGAAAGCTAACAGGTCTGATTGTATGGTAGGGTGAGAGTGGCACCCCAGGAGAGAGAGGCGAAGTGGGACCTAATGGGCTGCCAGGGCCCAAAGGGACTTCAGGAGGACCGGGACCAGAAGGCCCAAAGGCATGTACCAGGTTGTCCCATTAAAGACCTAATGAATATTTACATAGCAATGATTAGCCTTAGATATCCAAGGTATTTCCCATTAAAATTAGGTTATTGTATGTGTGTTCTCCCTACCAGGGTGGGGCTGGGACTAAAGGAGCTGTCGGAGATGTAGGAGGCATAGGCCTACAGGGGGTGCCAGGGGAGAGGGGTCTTCCTGGATCTCCTGGTCCAAAAGGAGATGTGGTAAGGACTTGTGTCGGATGGGAAAATATTAACCAAAAACTGCAAGTCTGTAATTAAATTATGATTTACATTTTAGTCATTAGGCATGCGCTCTTATCCAGCGACTTGCAGTTAGCACTTCAGATTAAATGACATCAGAAGGAACTGCTGGTTTTGACCCTGTTAGATTCTGTCCAAGTTTGATCCATGAACAAAATAAATGCAATCGGAAGTCAGGGGAGATCCATCTTTATTCAGCATGAGTCTATGATGTTGACCTTCCATTTCTCATTTAAATCTCTCTCCAATGATTACAAAGTGGACACAGTATTTATGCCCAAGCACATCCCCACCAATATCTGTCTGTCTTCCAATCACATACGTGTATTCTACATCCTAACCTTACATGGCCTAATAGTGTCCCCTCTTAAGTTTCTTGGCTCCACAGCTTATCAGGTTGTGTGAGGCCCCTCAGTAGTAGATACCAACTGCTTGTGATACGGTACCTCATATAGCACAAGATAACGAACCACTCCTCTAACAAGAGAATAGAACTAAAATACATGCATATCATCAGGTACAGACAGGTTTCCTCACAATGGTATGTGCCAACCTACGGCCCATGGGTCTATTCATAGGGTCTATGACAGTCAGATGGAAAACTCCTATCAGGAGGTATGGACAGGATGTGTGGAAATCATCAGAAATGGGGCATCACATTTCCTACCTAGTGTCCTTCGTACAGAGATCCTTAATACTCTCATACATTGTGTAATTCAGCTACTTTTCATGCCCAATATCTATCAACCCTTTGTATTGGTCTGTCAGCCCAGTACAGGACTTATTCACAGTCCAGTAGTGGGCTGATGGGCGTTCATTCAGAAGCCTCCTTTTGCTCACTCCTTTTCTCCACAAAGGGTTCTGTTGGCGAAAAATGGGCAGAGGGCACAGCAGGAATGGATGGGCTCAGGGTAAGTACACATCTACGCATCAGATTATAGGGGTCTCCAGGAGAACCTGGTCCAACTGGAGCAGTATGATTCCCTGGGCCTCCTGTGAGTTACAAACCTGTGAAGTGCATGCCTGAGGGTATACTTTATGCCAGGCCTCGGTCATACTGTCCCAGGGCAATTTAAGCGGTCACTAGAGGGCCTCCAACAGCTAGGGTGCCCCCGACCGATAGGGGAGAGGGGGCCCCAAATAAAATGTTGTTTAAGTCCTCCAAAAGCCAGCATTGTTTTATGTAGGATTGTGCAACAACTGTATACAGAGATCTGTTTGGGTCTCATGGGGTAGCTCAAAGTATAGTTTGGCTATATAATGTTGTCATGACACTAGAAAATGTACATAGGTGACATTGTCGTATTTGAAATTGGCCCATTTTAACCAGACCACAAGCAAATTAGTTTTCTTGCAAATAAGAACCCTAGCTAAGGAGTATTTATAAAATGGAAATGTGCATGAGAACCTGCTAACATGGCTAGATTATTTGCTTATGACCTCAGCTGAGCAAATCTCCAACCCAAAGGGGAGCCTTAAAATACCCTCTAAAATACCCAATGCTCATTCCTCAAGCCAAAATCTAGTAGTGTTGCACGGTGATGACTAAGCCCAGCAATCCCAATGATTGTGTTTGTCTTTTGGCAGGGTCCGGATGGGCAACCTGGGGTCAAAGGGGAACCAGGAGAGGGAGGGCCGAAGGGTGAGGCTGGAGCAAATGGACCCCAAGGACCTGCTGGTAAAATGGGTTCACAGGGTCCTGTTGGTGTGACTCAGACTAAGGAATTATATACTGTCATGGTCGGATGCATTTATATGGAGTTTATCACATTTGTCTTTTGTGGCCTTTTAAATTGCAATCAGTGTCTGTGTATAACTAATCAATGAGTTTGTTAGCTCACACTTGGATGCACTGAGCAGGCTAGATACTGAGCCATGGGGAGCAGAAAAAAACGGTCAAAAGACCTGAGTAACAATGTAATGGAACTTTATAAAGATGGAAAAGGATATAAAAAAAAAAATCCAAAGCATTGCAAATGCAAGTCAGTACTGTTCAATCACTTAAGTGGAAAATTCAGGTATCTCATGACACCAAGACAAGGTCAGGTAGCCCAAGAAACATTTCAGCCAAAACTGCCAGAAGAATTGTTCGAAATACAAAGATAAACCCACAGGTAACCTCAAGAGAAATACAGGCTGCTCTGGAAAAAGATGGTTTGTTTGTTTCAAGGAGCACAATATGACAATACAAAAAATGAGCTGCGTGGTCGAGTTGCCAGAAAGAAGCCTTTACTGCACCAATGCCCCAAAAAAGCCTGGTTGTAATTTGCCAGGCAACGCCTTGATACGCCTCACAGCTTCTGGCACACTGTAATTTGGAGTGACAAGACCAAAATAGAGCTTTATGGTCACAACCATAAGCACTATGTTTGGAGAGGGGTCAACAAGGTCTATATTGAACAGAATACCATCCCCACTGTGAAGCTTGAGCAATATTTTAAAAAGGCAAAAAAAAGGCAATATTTTGTGATTTTATTTAGCATTTTTAGACATTAAGTGATTTAGTAAATAATATCAGAATTCTGGCATACATTTGATATATTTCATCACCCAAGAGCTCCCCTCAGAATGACTGCAATGGTGAAGAAATCATAGTATAGATAAAAACTAAATATAGAGAAAAAAGGTTATCAAACATTATGAAAATGTAAATTTTTGGCATTGAGTTCACACTTATCGAGAGTGTTACATACATTACAAAGACTGCATACATTATCTACATTCAGTACTTTACAATTCGTTTTAGCTGCATGATTCGTCAATGTAAATGATTCGTCAATATAAAATTATTTTCAACTAACTAAAGTACTAAATGTTCAAACAAATGTTTATAGAAACCTAATTTCTGTAAAATGAAATATATTTGAAAATGAAATAGGTTTCTGAATGAACGCCCATCAGCCCACTACTGTACTGTGAAAAATTCCTGTACTGGGCTGACAGACCAATACAAAGGGTCAAAACCAGCAGTTCCTTCTGATATCATAAAATCTGAAGTACTAAATGCAAGCCACTCTGTATAAGAGCGCATGCCTAATGACTAAAATGTATGTCCTAATTTAGTTACACTAGGGACTCGCAGTTTTGGTTAAGTCCTTACCATATCTCCTTTTGGACCAGGAAATCCAGGAAGACCCCTCTCCCCTGGCACCCCATGCAGGCCTATGTCTCCTATGTCTCCGACAGCTCCTTTAGTCCCAGCCCCACCCTGGTAGGGAGAACACACATACAATAACCTAATTTTAATGGGAAATACCTTGGATATCTAAGGCTAATCATTGCAATGTAAATATTCATTAGGTTTCGCTAACTGTCTTTAATGGGACAACCTGGTTAAATGAATGAATGTCTATGATGAGGTACATGCCTTTGGGACTTCTGGTCCCGGTCATCCTGAAGTCCTGTTGGGCCCTGGCAGCCCATTAGGTCCCACTTCGCCTCTCTCTCCTGGGGTGCCCCTCTCACCCTACCATACAATCAGACCTGTTAGCGTTCTGTTTACCAGCAATGTCTTTACAGCACTGTACATTATCAAACTTATTTTACTAAGATTAGGGATGAGTAACTCATTACAATCCAAAATAATTATACATTTGTTGTCCTGACTTTTAGGTACAAGGGTTAAAAAATGTAATATGCAAAGCATCAGGGTTACCTTTATATACTGGATCTATTTTAACTGAAATGGGCGTCAAGTGATTAATAAAGCAGTTAAGAAAATAACTTACTCCTAGAACCTGTGGGAACGGCTGCCACTCCTTTTCCTGTAAACGATAAGTATGAAAACCTAACAGTGAGTCTACATTCCGTCAGTAATTAAAACAAAACTGGGAAGTCAGGTTGAAAAATGCAGTTCTAGCATGCGAAGGAACACTTTGTATAAGTATAATTAGTCCTTGCATCGCTTGGCATTCTGCACACACCCTGTGTCCCGCAGGTCAGATCGTCCCTTCTTCTGTAAACCCACAATCGACACACGTGGGACAGTACGCGTGGGACAGTACGCGTGGGACAGTACGCGTGGGACAGCACATATGTGCACAGCCTCTGCAGACGTACTTCTTACACCTGCTGCACACCGTGTGGGTTTTACAGTCCTTATTGGGTGGGCAGCTCCGACACCTCTTCCTCTTACTGGCAGGGGCCGGGGCAGGGGCCGGGGCAGGGGCCGGGGCAGGGGCCGGGGCAGGGGCCGGGGCAGGGGCCGGGGCAGGGGCCGGGGCAGGGGCCGGGGCCGGGGCAGGGGCAGGGGCCGGGTCCAGGGTGGGATGGCACTCAGATTGATCATGGGCTCTGGCGCTCTGCACAGTTTTCACTGTTCGCTGACGTCCGCCTCTGTGTGCAGTGTGCTCAGTAGTACCACATTCTTGTTTTTCTTGGGCAGGTAGGACACTAGAGTTGCGCTCGGCCTAAAGGTGAACCTGGACGAGAAGACCTCTCTGCCCTTCGTCACGAGCAGCGTGGCCAGGTGCTCGGGCTTGTTCCTACCCACATTTGTGATCTCCCTGGTCAGGAGCTGCCGTCCGAGTTTGTAGGAGGTGAAGAAATTGTTGCATGTCACGTTGTGCCCCCTGAGCCCCTCTGTCACACCAAGCACTACCCGAATGCCCTGGTTGTTCTCTGAGCAGCTCTGTCACACCAAGCACTACCTGAATGCCCTGGTTGTTCTCCAGCCCCTCGACGGTCGGATTCCCGGGGTACACTTGCATCTTTCACGCGTAGCTGGATTTCGAGTCGCAGGCCACCCAGCACTTGATCCTGTATTTGCCGGCTTGCTAGACATGTACTGGTGGATTGGGCAATGACCTGGGGAAATGAGAGATGATGATGATCATCGGTAGCATCGCTAGCTATCGGAATCATCGGTGTCACTGAAAAAGGTCACGAGGGGGTGGAGTGGGCCCCTAGGTTTTCTTACAGTTGTGCCACTACCGCTAGTGTGTATGTATGTATGCATGCATGTATGTATTTATCTATGTATGTATGCATGCATGCATGTATGTATGTATGTATGTAAGTATGCATGCATGCACCACCTCTGAACGGAACCAGTTACTCTTCCACTGTCACGTGAGGGGCCGGGTTGCAGTTGTAACTCTCAATTTCAAAGTTCTATCACATGCAAAACAAAGTACTTTATTTAAGGATAGTGATCATATGAAGCCATATATGATCACATAGTTGTTTGGCTCCTTTTTAAATCATGGCCCTGAGCATAAGTTGACATACCCTTGAATGTTTGGCCTTGTTACAGACAAAAAAGGCATTTAAAGGTGAATTTCCTACACATGTGGCTTTTTAAATTGCAATTAGTGTCTGTGTATAAATAGTCAATGAGTTTGTTAGCTCTCACTTGGATGCACTGAGCAGGTTAGATAATGAGCCATGGGGAGCAGAAAAAAACGGTCAAAAGACCTGAGTAACAATGTAATGGAACTTTATAAAGAAGGAAAAGGATATAAAAAAGATTTCCAAAACATTGCAAATGCAAGTCAGTACTGTTCAATCACTTAAGTGGAAAATTCAGGTATCTCATGATACCAAGCCAAGGTCAGGTAGCATTTCAGCCAAAACTGCCAGAAGAATTGTTTGGAATACAAAGAAAACCCCACAGGTAACCTCAGGAGAAATACAAGCTGCTCTGGAAAAGATGGTTTGTTTGTTTCAAGGAGCACAATATGACAATACAAAAAATGAGCTGCGTGGTCGAGTTGCCAGAAAGAAGCCTTTACTGCACCAATGCCCCAAAAAAGCCTGGTTGTAATTTGCCAGGCAACACCTTGACACGCCTCTGGCACACTGTAATTTGGAGTGACAAGACCAAAATAGAGCTTTATGGTCACAACCATAAGCACTATGTTTGGAGAGGGGTCAACAAGGTCTATACTGAGCAGAATACCATCCGAACTGTGAAGCTTGGGCAATATTTAAAAAAGGCAAAAAAAAGGCAATATTTTGTGATTTTATTTAGCATTTTTAGACATTAAATTATTTAGTAATTAATATCAGAATCCTGGCATAGGGAGGATACATTTGATATATTTCATCACCCAAGAGCTCCCCTCAGAATGACTGCAATGGTGAAGAAATCATAGTATAGATAAAAACAATATATAGGAAAAAAAAGGTTATCAAACATACAGACATCATGAAAATTTAAATTTTTGCCATTGGGTTCACACTTATCGAGAGTGTTACATTAATAATTGCATATGTTATCAACTTTCAGTACTTAACAATTCATTTTAGCTGCATGATTTGTCAATGTAAAATTATTTTCAACTAGCTAAAGTACTAAATGTTCAAACAAATGTTTATAGAAACCTAATTTCTGTAAAATTTCATCAACAGTGGGCACAAGGTAATCTCTGAATTTCCAGAGGCTTCTGTCCAGGACCAGCTGGTCTTTGGTCCAGTTCTCCCTAGGAGCCTCTGTCACCTGCATGATCTTACACAAGTCGAACGGAACCCTCACTGTGTCTCCGTAGCTCTGTGTCACCTCAAATATAGCTGTCTGCAGAACCTTCCGGGGGTTGACCACCATCTTGTGGGAGCGGAAGTCATCCTCCTCCAAAGGCTCTCTATAGACATAGTCCAGAAGATTCACCCCCAGTGCCCTACTCTGTGCAGAAAGACCTGCCTTACCAGCCGTAGCAGGGAACAGATGAGTCTCCATTAAAAACACGGCTGCGTCTGGGTGCTGACCCTGCAGGCCCTCCATGAGGGGCCGTAGAGAGTTGTGAGCGACTGGGACAAGGAGCTGCTCCACATCAGCCAGGAGGACATACCGCGACCTATACATGTTTCTGTAGATGCACTCATTCATGATGGTCAGCTGACCATTGAGGTGGATGTCCCCTTCCAGCTCCTCTAACTCCCACCCAGTAGCGGGCTTGAGGAAGTGGTCGATGGGCCAGTCGATGACCTCCAGAGTGCCCTCCTCTGTGTAGTACTGGAGGACCTTTTCTAGGTCAGGCCCACAGCTGGTGAGGTAGAGGACAACCCTTGGCACCCCCAGGAGCTTGTAAAACTCCATGGTCTGGACAAACTGCAAGACGTTGTTGTAGTCTCCAAACATGCTGGACATGCACACGGTGAGGTAAAAGGGAAACTCCTCCACCTCCTCCACCTCCTCCACCTCTCTGTTCTGGACGCTCAGAAATGGCAGGTTGAGGGGGTCCAGGTTCTCGATGGGTGTAGCGACAGTGACGTGTGTCACGTTACATCCAGGGTGTTCAAAACAAAGGATGTCTGCGGCCACATATGGGTATCCGTAGTGGACACTGTGAGCTAAAACAGTGGCTGGAGTGACCTGAGAGGCTTCTCCTGTGCAGCAAAACACACAGTACAGAGGCGTGGTTTGGTGTCTGTTAACCACAGCAATGATGCGAATGGCTCTCTGACCTCTGTAATCCTTGTATGCAGACACCATTAGAGCTGTTGAGCCCTTCACTGCTGTTATAGTCCCATTGGCTGTATAAATAGGGCAGGTAGAAAGAGCAGAGGGATGATAGGTGCAAGATTGAGTAGAGTGAGTCCTGAATGTCAGTAATGCAATCACAGACAGAATCAAGATGATTAAACTGACTTTCCGATTCCTGGTTCGGCGCATGCTAGCCTCCTGGTCTGTTGACCTGTATTGGGAAAAGTTCACAGCAATCAAGAAAATAACACAACTATGATAACAACTACTACACTTCAAATCATGCTTTATCATCACCATCACAAATTGGATCAACAAACACACTCCTATGTATGATATTAGGGACATGTTCATCCTGCTAATACGCAAACACAAACAATATTATTAACACATTCACGAGTAGAAATGACTTTTTTCCAGTGATCCTTTCCATTTGTCAAATTAATTATTGTTGTTTCACCATTTGCTTAGCATATTACATGCAGGCAACTTTAATGTGAACAATTATGTTTTGTAAACGCTAAGCAGGTTGCGCAGTTATCCTGTTTCAGTTGCCAAAAACAAAAAGTATAATACTTTTTTCCAATTATAATTTCAAAAATCATGCTCTCAACTTTCCAGTAAATCTGGTTATTACTTCTATGAAAGACGCCACAGTTTGTTTTAATAAATTCAGGAGCCAGAATATCAGCAATTTGTATTGAATCTGTTTAAATTCTGATAACACTTCTGGTCAGGTACAATATGCAATAGACAGGCAGACTGAGCACGAGTTGTCAGGCAGGCAAATGCTGCTTTCTCCAATGTTGCCATTTTAACTGTGTTTTACAGTAAAGATTTTTTGCCACAGATTTCAATAGTTACTGTAACTTCTAAACCTAGCCAAAATAAGTAGTAAATTCATTCCCACAGCCACTTTATGTTTAGCAATAACAAGCCACAAAATCAAAATAATAATCTTATTTGCCATATTGGTCCTGATAAAACTATTGTGGTTCAAATGCAATTAGTAAATACATTCTTAAATCCTGATTTTGAAAGCAGAAAGGAGCTAAAGCAATTACAGTATCCAGCTCCCACTGTCTCTCCAATCAGCTTTGTTAGCCTACATGGGTTCAATATTCTTTCTGAAATCACATCTGAAAAACTTACTGACCACATAGAAGCTTAATCATTGTATTTTTTTAGATTATGAAAAAAAAAAAGTACATTTAGGGACAACAGCGTCTACACAGACAATTATTTGTGGCACATACAGTATTACATGATTGATTGCTGGTGCGCCATTGAGGAAGGTAGCACTGACAATGGTTCTGCATTCACTAGGTAGTTTTTGCTTTCTCCTGTTTGTATCGTTTTTATTTTTGTACATGTTGTACTGTCGCTCATACAGTATGATCGTCAAGCACTTTTGGAAGTTTTTTCATTACTAGATACAGCTTTTTCTCAACTTTCTGGAGAAGTTGAATCTACTGCTCCGGTAAGTTTTGCCGATAAAATGTGCACGCTAGAGCACCTTTATGGAGTAATTAGTGGACTAGAAGACCCTCACCCTGAGGCAGCTTGTATTGTTGTTGGGATAATATGAGGAAAGTTTTGCCGAAATACCATCAGCACATTAACTTTCCTACCCGTCGTGATCAGTCACTTGAACCTTGTTATTCACAAATACGAAACAGCTACAAACCAACTTGGTTTAATGGTAATCTCCATGCTAAGCTCAGAGCACGGTCCTCTGCTTATAGCTCTGGGGACCTTGAGGCTGTGAGGGGATCCAGATATGACCTACGGAAGGCTATCAGAGATGGAAAAAGAGACTATTGGGATAAGTTGGAGTCTAACTACCACAGAAACAAATCACAGAATACGAAGGGAGGAATAGCAGTGTTACTCGTCCCGCTGCCTCACTCCCTGACGAGCTCAACACCTTCTATGCACGGTTTGAGGTGACCAACGCCATTCCATTGGTAAGGCTTGCTGAGGACCAGAACAACTACACAACCATCTAGCGGACTCAGTCAGCAATGCCCACCTGCTTCATGCAGACCACCATTGTCCCTAAACCAAAGAAGCCTTCCATCACCTGCCTGAATGACTAGTGCCCTGTAGCACTGACCTCCATCATCATGAAGGGGCTTCAAGCGGCTGGTGAGAAGCCACATCTGCTCCACCCTTCCTAACACCTTGGACCCCTTTCAATTTGCATAGCGCCCCAACAGATCTAAGGACGATGCCATCGCCCTGACTGCACACCTGGAAAAGGGTAACACATACGTCAGGATGCTCTTCGTGGACTACAGCTCAGAATTCAACACTATTGTGCCGGCTAAGCTTGTTCTCAAGCTCAGGACACTGGGTCTTAACACCTCCCTTCGCAACTGTATCCTGGACTTCCTGAAGAGTAGACCCCAGGTGGTGAGAATGGGCAACCTCACCTCCTCTGCACTGACCCTGAGCATCGGAGCCACTCAGGGCTGCATACTCAGTTCCCTCCTGTACTCCCTGTTCACGCATGACTGCATGGCCACACACAGCTCCAACGTCATCCTTAAGTTTGCAGACGACACCACCATCCTGGGTCTCATCTTCAAAAGGATGAGACTGAATACAGAGAGCAGGTAAGTGACTTGGCTACTTGTTGCCAGGACAATAAACTCTCAACGTCTGCAAGACAAAGGAGATGATTGTGAACTTCAGGAAGCGGCAGAGGGGGATCAGGCCCCCATACACATCGATGGAGCTGAAGTAGAGAGAGTCTTCGACTTCAAGTTCCTCTGTTCATCAAAGGTGACCTCACCTGGTCCAGGCAAGCAGACTTGGTGGTAAAATCTGCCCAAAAGTGCCTATACATCCTGAGGTGAATCAAGAAGTTTGGCATGTCAGTAAAAACTCTCACCAACTTTTACAGGTACACCACTGAGGGCGGATGAAGATGAGACCATTGAGAGCATCCTCTCAGGCTGCATTACGGCCTTGAATGGTAGCTGCTCAGCTGCTGACCGCAAGGCCCTCCAGAGCGTGGTGAAGTCAGCAGAGCACATGTTACGCATGCAGGTACCCTGTATGCTCCTGATTGTGGTCGTTTGTGTGTCTCACTTGGCAGTCATCTGTTCCATCTTCTGAATGCTGAAGGGGACCAATCAAACCAATCACATCACACATCCCTGGTTTAAATAACCCAGTCAGTTTTTTCTCTCCCAGAGACTCTTTTTGCTTTATCTCACATGCAGTTAGATAGACACAAACTCTTGGTACATATCTTTTTGACAGACAGACACTCCTTTGGTCATTCATACACCACATAGTTTTAACGCATACATCTCACTTTGGCCTGTTTCATGTGATTATGTATTGCTGTGGTGTTTTGTTTGCTGATGTCTAGTCCATTGTTTGCTGTTTAGTCTCTGAATAACCTCTGTGTTTTGTTTTCCTACACAATCCGTAGTAAAACATTGTCTAAAAATATATAGTTTAGCAGTGAGCTAAGTGGTTCTTGAGGCAGGCAAGTTCAGTTTAGTTTTTTTAAACTTTATTATTTCATTTCTTGGGTCCAGCTCATCCCCTTTTCCCTACCCCCTTTACCGTGTGTTTATAATAAATGTTTCATATTTGATGGTAGCTTTGGTTGTCTGTGTCGTTTGTACTCACTGTTCCTTTACACTACTACACTTTGCATGAGTTTTATGTTACAGGTCTCTTTACCATCCATCCTAGGCCTCTAGAGCCACAGGGTTTGTAACGGCGCATCATCGGCTGCCCTCTCCCATGCAAGGCATCTACCTTACACGATGCCTTAGGAAAGCACAGAACTTCATAACAGACTACATTCCACCTAGGCATTTCACACTGATGCCGTCTGGTTGGTGTTACCTGAGAATCAGGACATGCACTTCCAGACACACAAAGGGTTTTTAACCACAGACCATAAAGCTCCTTCTATTGATGACATGAACACTTCATATGCTCTGGTCACTTTCTATGTACATTCATGTTTTGTATTAGCACATTAGCACATTTGTATGTATCATTTATAGGCATTACAGCACTGAAGATTTGTCTGTATTCCCATTTCTACATTATTTGATATTGCTTCTAGTTACTACTGTTATGTGTATTTTGTATTTTCTCTATTGCTTCTAGTTACTACTGTTATGTGTATTTTGTATTTTCTCTATTAATTTCTTAATTACTACGTAGATGTCGCGTGCCATGTCACAAGAATTTCATTGTTCAGAATGACGCATGATATTCAGTGCACTTGACAAATAAAAGACTGACTTTGAACATGCTTTTTCAAATGAAAGAAAATATATTTAAGTCATGTAGGATACAAAGTCCCAGGGTGAAATGCCCCTTTTAAGATACTGTCCTTGGGACAACCACACAACCCTATTCAATAAAGTTACCAGTCTATGAAATACTCCTTAAAAAGTTTACCTGTCAGTTGTGGGATTTTCCACCTCCCCGTCAAATCTCTCAGTCGGTTGAGCTGTAGAGGATTCTCTCATCTCAGCACGGTTAACATATATATGCTCTGGTTCAGAAAGCCCTATTTTTCTTCTTCTTAACATCTACTAATAATGAGCCGATGTTAGCTTTGGGTTAGTAATACAATCAAAACCAACAACAGGGTGGATCAGAGTTTATCCAGACATCAGGGAAAGTCATATTGTTTTAATATAAACCGGTTTCACAGTAAGCTGGTATAGTCTGGTGGCATTCTTACAAAATAAATAGTGGTGAAAAGTGTGTCTATCAACAGGGGCATCACCTTAGTTTGACAACATTTTGATCTCAGCCCAGATAACCTGGGACTGTGGTGTTAGAATGAAAAAGAAAAAGTAGAATTATTTTGTCATGCATATTTGAGGGTTCCATATAAACATTACATTTCCTATTGGTGTGATTGGAATTTGACCCGTTATATATATATATTTCCAAAGAGTGGAACGAATCACTGTAACAGATTAACTGAATAGGTCAATGGGAAATACAATTGAATTACAGATGCATCTCAAAAACATATGAATATTGTGGAAAAGTTCATTTTTCGCCATTCTTCAAATCAAAAAGATATTAGCTATTAAGGCCGTACTAGGCTACAGTAGCTAGTGTAGTGTTTGTGTATTTGATGACAACGTATTCTATTAATTAGCAATTAATAACACGAAATGAAATGTCTTCCTGCTCAGTAGTAATATTTGAACAGGGACATTGTACAGCTCTGGAAATCCGGACACGGCAAAAAATGAATAATGTCGGTTGTAGGATAGTGTGATAGTAGGCTATAGTAGGAACTTTTCACAGCGATACAGCAGAAAGGAGGAACAGACACACATTTTCTGATTGGCTATCGCCCAACGCCGGCTAGCATAATTAGTCTTAATTTTGCTTATTATAGAGGGGAGCTCTATTTTCTTGCACCTCTCATGCCAGCTTCGCCCTCCTGTGTATCCCACATTTGCCTCCAGCGCATGGTCACGTGACTCCCTTGACAATTAACTGGAGGCGAAATTTCAGTCGCGGAGTTTCATCTTTAAAACGTCACAGTGCACGTCCACTGTTCCGGCGCAAATTTGCCTGCAAATGTGCCACTTTACCCCAGATGGACGCTTATGGCATAATAACGTATTTTCTTCATTCATGGCAAAACAACATAAATTTTTCTTTCATTCGTGAATTAAATTTATACAATAACTATCATTAAATGTGAGGAAAACTAACTTTTTCATCAAGTGAAAAGACGAGAGAATCGCTGGCCCTGGTGCTGCCGCATCGCAGACAGCTACGCCAGTGTTTGTGACTCCAAATTTTTGAACGGTAGCCTACCTCCATTATGGCGGTCAATTTGACAAAACTCTTATAGGAGAAATAGTCTATCTACTGCACTGCCTAACCAGGACATAACTATTTTTTGTGTGTTAACTGCTGACTTAATCTAGTTGATCAAAGTTCAAGATAAGAAGCATCGACAATCATTTGGGCATGTGAATAACAGTACGAAATCTAAGCCATTTCAGCTCGATAGAATATTAATGAACAAAACATATTTGACACCTGACTTTGTTCTAATTAATTCTGGTGGCTGACAGAATATTGTTTGATGCTTTGTTTGATGTCCTTTCCTTTATTTTTGGATGCGTATATGTAAAATGATGGGACAAACGCAGTCATGCTTTCCCATTTTTCATAATAAACATATTGTCAATGTATTGCTGCCTATAGTTTGATGCTCTCAGATCCACACTGCCAAATCTGGACGATACAGGCAACTGCATGTTTTAGTTTCCTATGATAATCATTGAAAACGATAGTGAAAATTAACAGAATAACATTTTTCATTGATTTATTTATTATTCAAAAATCTAAAAAACCTTTTTCACCAAATCAGTGGATAAAAATTTGAAAATGAAGACTAGAATAGTATGCATCCGTTTTGAAGTTTCTATGGCCATTACTGAAAAAGATTTACAGAATAAAATATAATATAATAGTTGTATTAATTGTTAATAGGTCAATTAAAGTAATAACCAAAACATTGAATATAATAGATTAATTAATTATTAATAAATCAATTAAAATAATCACAAAAACTTTTATCACACATTTTTTGAAAAGATTCAAAAAGTTGGCCATCTATTTGAAGAATATTCATAATAATATCAAAGCTAAAATCATCAAGTTTATATAATGAAATAATAAATTTTTGAAATCTTGAAGATTTAGGGAATAAAATGTGTTTTCATTGATTATTTTTTAATATATCAACAATCCTTTTAAACCAAAACCGGGTGGGTGGCAGGTGATAATTTTAAGTCTGTCTTTACATTTTTATTGGCTATCATGAGATACAAGTATGCACTCAATTCAATTTATGCAATATAAATGTGAAACAATTCAATAGAAATCCAATTTATCTTGGTAAAAGACTGGCAATTGAGTTCAGGACTTCTTCCACAATCAATTAAGAACTTTGATTAAGAAATCTAAAATTTATTATTTGTAATTAAAATATGTGTACCTACCACAAGTCCCCTTGACGATACTTAACAAATTGTGTAAGGCAACGGCTTCTTCAAGATTAAAATAGGAGTAGGCTATCCTAAAACTATGTTTCATCTCTGTGCAAAACCAGAACAATTAACTTAATCTAGGCTACTGTGGAAAAGCCACAAAGGTATATCTCAGACTGCAAGTCGGGGGCGTTACTTAATATGGGGGTTCCTGAATATTAATTTACGCCCACTGAATATTAAGCCACACCCACTAATGTTCGCCATTGGTCAGTTAAAATGGGGGTTCCTGAATATTAAGTTACGCCCACTGATGTTTGCCATTGTTCAGTACATACTGGTTTGACCCAAAGTTCGACACTAGGTATCATGCATGGGTATGATGTCATTACGTTGAGTGTACTAATGGAGGAAGAAGAGTTAACCAACGTTACAACTTTATCTCAGAGTCCGTGTGACTTAATTCAATATCTTTTGTCAAGGTATAACACTAGGTTCAAGCATAGATATAGAAAACAAAAGTGTTTTTGCTTTGACTACATGTTGAAAAAAAGCGCTCTAGTCTGATTATTCTTGTATCAATAATGTAAAATTACTTTTTTCCAAGATTATCCGCAGAGATTGAAATACAATTGAATTGGGAGAGAACTTCTTGTTCTTCCTCTAGAGTTGAGGCCTCTCTGTACATCTGCACAGTACCCTTCCTAATCATTCATGGGTGAGGACTTGTACCCGGTCTCAGAAGACGCCCATGTTGGCATTTACCCCGGCAACAGCATCACCTAGATCAACAACGCAACTTGGCAACTGAAACGAAAGATCACAACAAGCACATACAGTGGAAGTACAAAATAAAAGTGCCTAACTAGGTTCACCACTTTAGGGAAGTATCTAATTAAGATCTAAGTAACCAGGTAAAGGGAGTTCAAAACTAACCAGTGATTAATTAAATAAAAAGGAAGAGAGTAAGGTTCGTGTACGGTCCAGGTATCGTTCGTTCATTCGTTTATTTGTTTGCTTGGACAACGAAATAATGCGTAACAAATGTACATTTGGGCAATTGCAATACATTTATTCAGTAGGTTAAGCCAAACAATAGGCTGACAGCTTGTATAGTTGACTAACAAATCTAAAGTAGATGGTGAAAAATAACCATATGGCTTCGGGTAAACTCTTAATTTCAAAAACAATAAATGCGTGTCCTGTGTATTTGGCCAATGACGGGCATTCCAGATTTAGCACCACCCACAGGGGAAAATCAAAATATCAGGTGGTTTTTCTGATTTCCGTCCAGGAAAAAAACGGAAAAAGGAGTTATTTGCTTGTCATTTCGTTGTCCAATTTAAAAGAACATACAAATGAACGAATGATACCCGGACCAGTTTCTGTTATCCGTAACTAGCAAACTATTCGAATCTCAGATTCAAATAATTGAGTAGATAAACGATCTTAGTGAACACGTTACCAATCCCTAAATATATAGCTAGAGGTTGTCATATGGAAACACTTAACGAAATCATTGACCCTGTAATTCATCCGTAATAAACGCACGCACTTAACCAAAAACACCAGACTAATGGAAAATGTCAATGGGCGTTAGTTAATATTAAGGAATTTCCCTATTAATTTCCCTAAGTAATGCCCCCGACTTGCGGTCTGCAAATATACCCTCCTCCGGGAAAGCCGTATACACTACATCACAACAATGCCCCAGTGAAGTTTTGTTCTACCTAATGTATACGCCCCACACTTCCCAAGGGTTGGACCTACAGGTGCTGGTCATAAAATAAGAATATCATCAAAAAGTTGATTTATTTCAGTAATTCCATTCAAAAAGTTAAACTTGTATATTATATTCATTCATTACACACCGACTGATATATTTCAAATGTTTATTTTTTTTATTGTGATGATTATAACTGACAACTAATGAAAATCCCAAATTCAGTATCTCAGAAAATTAGAATATTACTTAAGACCAATACAAAAAAATTATTTTTAGAAATGTTGGCCAACTGAAAAGTATGAAAATAAACAGTATGAGCACGTACAGCACTCAATACTTAGTTGGGGCTCCTTTGCCTGAATTACTGCAGCAATGCGGCGTGGCATGAAGTCGATCAGTCTGTGGCACTGCTCTGGTGTTTTGAGAGCCCAGGTTGCTCTGATAGTAGCCTTCAGCTCTTCTGCATTGTTGGGTCTGGCGTATCGCATCTTCCTCTTCACAATACCCCATAGATTTTCTATAGGGTTAAGGTCAGGCGAGTTTGCTGGCCAATTAAGAACAGGGATACCATGGTCCTTAAACCAGGTACTGGTAGCTTTAGCACTGTGTGCAGGTGAAAAGTCCTGTTGGAAAAGGAAATCTGCATCTCCTTAAAGTTGATCAGCAGCAGGAAGCATGAAGTGCTCTAAAATTTCCTGGTAGACGGCTGCGTTGACCTTGGACCTCAGAAAACACAGTGGACCAACACCAGCAGATGACATGGCACCCTAAACCATCACTGACTGTGGAAAATTTACACTGGACTTCAAGCAATGTGGATTCTGTGCCTCTCCTCTCTTCCTCCAGACTCTGGGACCTTGATTTCCAAAGGAAATGCAAAATTTACTTTCATCAGAGACCATAACTTTGGACCACTCAGCAGCAGTCCAGTCCTTTTTGTCTTTAGCCCAGGCGAGACGCTTCTGACGATCAAGAGTGGCTTGACACAAGAAATGCGACAGCTGAAACCCATGTCTTGCATACGTCTGTGCATGGTGGTTCTTGAAGCACTGACTCCAGCTGCAGTCCACTCTTTGTGAATCTCCCCCACATTTTTGAATGGGTTTTGTTTCACAATCCTCTCCAGGGTGCGGTTATCCCTATTGCTTGTACACTTTTTTCTGCCACATATTTTCCTTCCCTTCGCCTCTCTATTAATGTGCTTGGACACAGAGCTCTGTGAACAGCCAGCGTCTTTAGCTATGACCTTTTGTGTCTTGCCCTCCTTGTGCAAGGTGTCAATGGTCGTCTTTTGGACAGCTGTCAAGTCAGCAGTCTTCCCCATGATTGTGTTGCCTACAGAACTAGACTGAAAGACAATTTAAAGGCCTTTGCAGGTGTTTTGAGTTAATTAGCTGATTAGAGTGTGGCACCAGGTGTCTTCAATATTGAACCTTTTCACAATATTCAAATTTTCTGAGATACTGAATTTGGAGTTTTCATTAGTTGTTATAATAATCAAAATTAAAAGAAATAAACACTTGAAATGTATCAGTAAGTGTGGAATGAATGTATACATTATACAAGTTTCACTTTTTTAATGGAATTACTGAAATAAATCAACTTTTAGATGATATTCTAATTTTATGACCAGCACATGTAGAATGCAAAAACTACGTAGTGAATGCGGAACCATTGTCAGTGCTACCTTCCTCTATGGCGCACCAGCAATCAATCATGTTATACTGTATGCGCCACAAATAATTGTCTGTGTAGACACGGTTGTCCCTAAAAAATAGTTTTTCCATAATCTAAAAAAATATAATGATTAAGCTTCTATGTGGTCAGTACATTCTTCAGATGTGATTTCAGAAAGGATATTTTCAATATGTAGGCTAACAAAGCTGATTGGAGAGACAGTGGGAGCTGGATACTGTAATTGCTTTAGCTCCTTTCTGCTTTCAATATCCTGAGAACACATCCAATAGGTTTAATTCAATCTGGAAAATATTTTCATTCATTAAAGAGGGGGACCATTTCCACCTGGCACCGGCCAAATCGGTGCCCCTGTGTCAATCAAAATACATAGTAGCTACATTTTCCAAAATTCCCACAGCTTTTGATTCTCTACCTTACCAACACATTCAATGGATTTAATTAGATGTGGAGTACCTTTTCATTAATTAAAGAGGGGGAAACCATTTCCGCAAGGTGCCAGCAAAATCTGTGTCCCCATGCCTATCAAAATACATAGTACGTACGTTTTTCAAACTCTCACTGTAATTAGTTCTCTACCTTACCAATACATTCCATGGGTTTAATTAAATCTGGAAAATATTTTCATTCATTAAAGAGGAGGACACCATTTCTGCCAGGCACCTGCGAAATTTGTGTCCCTCTGTCAGTCAAAATAAATAGTACAAAAAATGTCCAAAACTCTCACTGCTTTTGATTCTCTACCTCACCAACACATTCAATGGGTTTAATTCAATCTGGATAATATTTTCATTCATTAAAGAGGGGTACACAATTTCAATCAGCTGAGGCGATAGCAAAAGATGATGTGAAAACATCGAAGACTTCTGATTGGACAAGAGTGACTTAAAGCGTGCAGCAAAGCAAAACAAGCTGTTCTAGCTGTTCCGTCACAGAAAATAATATACGAGAACGGCACGTCTTTGAGGGTCTGTCTTAGGAGTTCTTGCATTGAAATGGGCTAATTTCAGTGCTAGAGCATAGGACCAGACTCGTAATTTAAGCGTTCATATTTTCCCCAAACTCGGTTTGGACCTATGCACTGGCACTGAAATCAACTCGTTATCCCTGTAAGAGACCCATAAAGACACGTTGTTTTGTAGCCTACAAAAGGACCCCATCAGGGTTTTTCTACAGGGAAGGGCCGACACTCTCCAATTGTACAAAAATGAATGGGCATGCATTGTACATTGACGCCATACGCACCCAAAAAAAAAACCCGAAGTAAAAATGTTGACATTTACTGGGCAAATGTACATGTTATTCTGCCCAATTGTGCAACTTATGAGACTACCCATAATACACTTCACTCCATACTACCCCAGTCCAAATTATGACATTTACTGGGCAAATGTACTTATAATACTTCCCAATTGTACGCTCAATGGGATTACTCATAGAACACATGGTAACATACTCCCCCGGTCCAAATTTGGACATTTACTGGGCAAATGTACTTATAATACTTCCCAATTGTACGCCCAATGGAATTTCCCCATAATACACCTCACTCCATATTCCCCCAGTCCAAATTTTGAAATTTACTGGGCAAATGTACTCATAGTATGTACCAATTGTACTCCCAATTGTACACCCAATTGAATTACCCCATATTACACTTCAGTCCATACTCCCCCAGTCCAAATTCTGACATTTACTGGGCAAATGTACTTATAATACCGCCCAATTGTACATGAGAAGGAGACTTCTTAAAGACATGAGAGTTGGATATTCCATGCATAAGTCAAGAGGCAATTTTAACAGGCTTCATAATTAAGCATTTCCAGCCTTTTCTACATTGTACAATTGGGCAGTATTTCCTACCCATTCATTTACATTACAAATGGCACAAGTCAGGTAGGCTGACTCCTATAAATTTGCAATGTATATGAATGGGTAGGAAATACTGCCCAACTGTACATGAGAAGGAGACAATCTGGAGGGGGTGCAGAGTGATATAGGAGGCACCGTGTCATAGAGGGAGGCATGGACTGATGGAAGAGGGGTAGAGAGATATAGGAGGCACAGGGTCATAGAGGAGGTGTGGAATGATGGAGGTGGTCCCCAGTGATATAGGAGGCGCAGTGTCATTGAGGAGGCATGGACTGATAGAGGGGTGGAGATCAGGAGGAGGTGCAGAGTGATATAGGAGGCGCATGGTCATAGAGGAGGTGCGGTATGATGGAGGAGGTGGGGAGATCAGGAGGAGGTGTGTAATGATATAGGAAGAGCGGAGTCGCAGAATGATGGAGGACTAAAGAAGTGATGGATGAGGGGCAGAGGCGAGCAGCAATAGAGGAGGTGTAGACAGGGTGTAGACAAGAGGTAGAGTAGATGAAGAGCAAAGTTAGAGTTCCCCTGATGCACCACATCGAAAATGGCTTGTCTGTGAGTGATAAGGGTCACAATAGGTCACCCAATGGATTCCATTGGGCGAAACAGCTTTGGGGGGTGGGGTCACACATGACTTCCGGTGGACGCAGGACGAGGCCACCCTGTGATGAACATATCCGAAGAACAGCTCTTTACGACACTCGGAAACCCGTTAAAGCGTGAGGTGAAATTTGAGGAGTAGGCAATGTTTTGTCTATGGGATGACTTGCAACATATTTCGGAGGTCACAAGTGGCTTCCTGTGGATGCAGGAGGCTACAGATCGTACCAGGTAGACTAGGCCCACCCCCGATGAACAAATCCGAAGCACAGCTCTTTACGACACTCTGAAACCTGTTAAAGTGTGAGGTGAAATTTGAGGAGTAGGCAATGTATTGTCAATGGGAGAGAGCAAAGTGTACAATTGCTGAATACAAATTGTACAATTGCAGAATGAAAAACTGCACACAGCTAGCATAACTGTGTGGATGATTCATCACCCCATTCCCCTGATGGAGCACGTCGAAAACGGTGTGTCTATGGGCGACCTACGGACCGCAATATGTCAAAAACACATAAATCACTACTACACAGGATGTGTTTCAGGCCTAGTCTACGTCCAGTGCCTGTGTATTACATTGCCAGAGGCAATGTATTGTATATGGGAGGCCTTTGTAACACATTTCGGGGGTCACAAGTGGCTTCCTGGGGACGCAGGAGGCTATAGATCGTACCAAGTAGACTAGGCCCACCCCCGATACATCGCCTTGCGACTCAGCTCTTTCTTCACCACAACAGACCGATACATCGACTGCATTACTGCAGAAGCTGCACCGATCTGTCTGTCAATCTCCCGTTCCATCATTCCCTCACTCGTGAACAAGACCTCGAGATACTTAAACTCCTCCACTTGATGCAGGCACTCTCCACCAACCTGAAGTGGGCAAGCCACCCTTTTCCGACTGAGGACCATGGCCTCGGATTTGGAGGTACTGACTTTCATCCCCACCGCTTCACACTCGGCTGCAAACCATACCAGTGCATGCTGAAGGTCCTGGTTTGAAGGGGCCAACACAACAACATCATCCGCAAAGAGCAGAGACGAAATCGTGTGGTCCCCAAACCTGACACCCTCCGGCCCCTGGCTGCGCCTAGAAATTCTGTCCATAAAAATTATGAACAGAACCGGTGACAAAGGGCAGCCCTGCCGGAGTCCAACATGCACTGGGAACAAGTCTGACTTACTGCCGGCAATGCGGACAGATGGTATGGTAGGAAAGACAGAGTAAAACTCTATTGAAAAGTTAACAGTTTTATTACTTGCAAGGAGAGAGAAAACAGTCACAAAGTAACAGTGAAGATTCTCTGAAGACATTGGAAATACATTCAATATTTGATCTGTCTTTACCCCCAATCAGACAAAAGGTTTACATTTACATCAACATCTCATTCTTCCTTTTCCACATTAACACATTGCACTGGGAACAAGTCTGACGAAAACCACACTGTTCCTCCTGAATCCGAGGTTCTACTATCGGCCGTGTTCTCCTCTCCAGTACCCTGGCATAGACTTTCCCGGGGAGGCTGAGAAGTGTGATCTCCCTGTAGTTGGAACACACCCTCTGGTCCCCCTTCTTAAAAAGAGGGACCACCACCCCGGTCTGCCATCCCAGAGGCACTGTCCCCGACTGCCATGCGATGTTGCACAGGCGTGTCAACCAAGACAGCCCCACAACATCCAGAGACTTGAGGTACTCAGAGCGGATCTCATCCTCCATCCGGTGCCTTGCCACCAAGGAGTTTCTTGACTACCTCTGTGACTTCAGCCCGGGTGACGGACGAGTCCACCTCTGAGCCCTCATCCTCTGCTTCCTCAATGGAAGACGTGACGGCGGGATTGAGGAGATCCTTACACAGTATATGCAAATCTGGGATACTACATTTAGTATGATATATCCACTCGGACTCAATATCTCCAGCCTCCCTTGGGATCCAGTCGAAGCTCTGCCGGAGGTGGGAGTTAAAGATCTCTCTGACAGGAGACTCTGCCAGACGTTCCCAGCAGACCCTTACAGTATGCTTGGGTCTGCAGAGTCTGTCCAGCTTCCTCCCCCGCCATCGGATCCAACTCACCACCAGGTGGTGATCAGTTGACAGCTCCGCCCCTCTCTTCACCCGAGTGTCCAAGACAACAATGTCGATCATCGACCTGCGGCCTCGGGTGTCCTGGTGCCACGTGCACTGATGGACACCCTTATGCTTGAACATGGTGTTCGTTAGGGACAAACCGTGACTAGCACAGAAGTCCAATAACTGAACACCGCTCGGGTTCAGATCAGGGGGGCCGTTCCTCCCAATCACGCCCCTCCAGGTGTCACTGTTGTTGCCCACGTGGGCGTTGAAGTCCCCCAGTAGAACAATGGAGTCCCCAGTCGGAGCACTTTCCAGCACCCCTCCCAGAGACTCCAAGAAGGTCGGGTACTCTGCATTGCCGTTCGGCCCGTAGGCACAAACAACAGTGAGAGACTTATTCCCGACCCGTAGGCGCAGGGAAACGACCCTCTCGTTCACCGGGGTAAACTCCAACACATGTCGGCAGAGCTGGGGAGCTATAAGCAAACCCACACCAGCCCGCCACCTCTCACCATGGGCAACTCCAGAGTGGTGAAGAGTCCATCCTCTCTCAAGGAGTGTGGTTCCAGAGCCAAAGCTGTGCGTAGAGGTGATCCCGACTACCTCTAGTCGGAACCTCTCAACCTCACGCACGATCTCAGGCTCCTTCCCCGCTAGAGAGGTGACATTCCCCGTCCCTAGAATTAGTTTCCGTGTCCAGGGATCGGGTTGTCGAGGCCCCCGCCTTTGACTGCCGCCCGATCCTCTGCGCACCGACCCCTTACGGGAAGGCGGCCCCACATCGCTCCTTCGGGACCTCGTGGGGAAAGGCCCGGCCACCAGGCGCTCGCATACGAGCCCCAACCCCGGGCCTGGCTCCAGGGTGGGGCCCCGGCTGCGCCATACCGAGCGACGTCGCGGTCCTCAAAATGTTTTCCGTCATTAAAGGGTTTTGAACCGCTCTTAGTCTGACCCGTCGCCTAGGACCTGTTTGCCTTGGGAGACCCTACCAGGGGCATATAGCCCCAGACAACATAGCTCCTAGGGTCACTCGGGTACTCAAACCCCTCCACCACGTTAAGGTGGCAGTTTATGGAGGAGAAATAAAAATAGAACACATCTCACTGAAACTTATTGGTAATGTCTCAGTTCATATTCCGCTGTTTATTGGACGCCAAAATAGTGTTGTATTTCTGCATCTAATATTCAAATCCTCCTTCAGAAGATGGACTATATGAGTATCTGGGTGTCTCAGAAATGTTTGTGCTGTGTTATCTGACTGAACTATAGACTTCCAGAGTGAGCGAATTGCATGCTTAGTGCTTATATATTTATTAACAATAATAATAATAAAAGCAGCAGTACTGTATGTTCAGTACAAACATATACTGCATTTAAACTGAATATATGTCTGATGTATGGGTAGGTGCAAATGGGATTGCATCTGTCCCAGTTGAGTCAGGTTCGACACCTTTTTGACTGGTTCGACACATTCTTTTCAGGCAGTCTGATAACATCTTGTTTTGACATATTGTCACGGTACGGTGAGCGGGAGCGGCAGCGCCACCAGGCCGTGCACCTTCAGTTCCCATTATCATACTACCGCATTCCGGACTTGTTTCGTATCAAGTCTTTAATCGTTCACACCAGGTTCCTATTATCTCGTTAATATATGTTTAAATGTTTCCCCTCCCCTCTGCTCCCCACGTGTTATTCTAATGACGATCGTTTTCAGCCACGGCATTTATCAAGGGCAGGTATTACATACACCTGGATTT